>NC_043754.1:16255430-16445430 GCF_902148845.1 Salarias fasciatus
CGAGACGTTTCCTTTACCTTGCAGAGAATGGACTCCACCTTGTAGGGGTTGAAGCCTTCCTGACACTTCCTGCAGAGCTGCTTGTAGTACACCTGGTGGGGGATAAAAAACAACTCTTCATATGAGCAGACCAGCTGAACGTGCAGGTGAACCAACTCTTACCTTGTTGGTTCCAGAGATGCACCAGACATAGGCACTCTCCCATCGGATGTTGCACTTCTTACAGTGGAAAAAGCCGTACCTCTGCTCCAGGAACTGAAAGCAGAGGGAACTGTCCCATCTTACATTTGACTGAATTATAGATAATGTTTCAAACACCGTTGGAATTGGATTTATTGGAATTCAAAGAATAAACCCAGTTATTTTATAATTGATCGTTTCTATATTGAGGGGACAACTGTCAAATTAACAAATTATAAGGTTTCGCGAAAACTACTGAGTGTGCAGTGTTGACAGCAGGAGTTGAACCTGGAAGTTGGCGCTCTTTGGGGGACGTTGGGCGGAGGTCTTCGGCTCCTCCACCGCCTCCTCTCCGCCCTGCTCCCCCTCCGCCTCCGCCTCCGCTCCCTCCTCGGCCTCCTGCTCCTCCGCCGCCTCCTCCTCCTCCTCCTCCTCCTCCTCCTCACTCCCGCTGTCGTCCCCAAGCTTCAGGCACAGCCTGCGATCGAACACCGGGGAGTAGATGGACACGGGCCTCCGGAAGCGGAGGCCGCTCAGCGGCGGCGTGGCGCAGCGCTCCCTCCCGTCCGGGCTCCGGGGGGGCGTCTTGGAGGGGGCGAGGTGGTCGTCGAAGAAGAGCGTTTTGGGCCCCAGGGAGCACTGCACGATCTTATCCACCTTGGCGTTGACCTGCACGCCGCAGTCCCTGGTGCTGGCCCGGTGGGGGGGCGGCAGCGCGGGGCTGACCTGGGACAGGATGGCCTTGCACAGCTCCAGGTAGTTGAAGCCGTGCGGGACCACGAAGCGGCCCTCGCGTTTCTCCCAGCTGCCGCCAGACGGCGGCGGGTAGCGGGTTTTGTAAGGTGGGAACAAGAATCCCTCCATCCTCCATCCGTGAAACCAGTCGCCCGAATCCCGACTCCGGGATTTATAGACGGTGCCGCGGCTGATTGCTTCATTGGGATCAGGGGTGTTCAGGGCCGGACTGACCTCACGAGAGCCTCAGGAAATCACAGGGTTTCTCCTCTTTCAGAATGTTTTGACATTTTACCTGTGAATTTTTAAAACGGGGGAATATTTTAATGTTTTCAGCAACTCCAACACAGTAAAGAATAAAAGAAAAAAGGCTATGAAGCAATTTTTTTTATAACTAAACAAAAATCAATTTCAGTCTTAATTAATAATACTGCATTGATTTAAATTCTCCAGTTTTTGTTCTTAGAAAAATTTATTTATTTATTTATTTATTTATTTTAGGCTTGATCATAAATCCCTGCACCCATATTTCATTGAAATAGCGTGAAGCTATCTTGAGATTACATGTCGTCATAATTTCCATAACAATCATTTATTCCAGATAATCTGATTTCATCTCGCCATTTGTGAGCAAATAAAGATATGTTTTATTCACTATAATCGAGCGAGTCTCTTGTGTTGACAGTGGAAACCTGAAATATTATATTGGAGCTCCCCCTATAGCTCATGCTTGCCAGGGACCCATCAAAATAAGACAAAGCAAACAGCAGATTTATGAGTATATTTTTAAATAATCTCATAAATCGATATTTGCGGTAATTTAGAATTCTGATTTTTTCATTTAAAAAAAAAATTACCCAGGAAAATAAATAAAAGCGAGAGATAAAGTTAAATAGGGACACATGTAACAAACGTTCAAGGTATGGTTGGTTTTGAAAACACTTGAAAGGGGAGCTTTATGTGGAACTAAAGCATTGCGTCGCTGCTTCAATAATTTTGTATTTTATAGAAACCTTTAAAAATATGAATACTGCTATAAAGCTGGAAAGCGGCTGAATGGGTTGTAAATGTGGTTTATAGCAGAGGGGAGATGAATGAGATCCTGATGAGAACATGAGGTTTATTGTGACTTTCTCATTTTCACACAAAACCCCCTTTTAAATCACGGGTTCATGGTGCATTCAATGTTATCGGAACAATGAATTTTAAAATGTAGAGCAGATTATTATTGCCTTGCACAAAGGCAACAATCCAGATATGACTTAATGAGGCATTTTGTATGGGGTGACAGTCTCTACAAGCTCTAGCTTTTTCTTTTTTTCAGTTTGTTTCATCAAACCATTACACTTCCAACAATGAATGAAGCACTTTTTCCACGTTTGTTTGAATCTGGAATTACAAGCAAACAGAAATCGGACAAATATCAGTTTATAATCATGAATGCCAATTCAGGCATGTGTGCAATAAGAATAGCATTGCATGTGTGGCTCACCGCAGAAAGTGGTCAACAAAACACTGCAAGTTATTGGACTCCCTCCATCGCCACTTGTGAAGCCTGCAGGACTAGAACACATATTTTCCATCAGTTTCACTGTCTGTTTACAAGACACCACAGAGCCATGAAATGCTCAACTTCCTGACTGAGCAACAACTTTCACGCTTTATAGCCTTTGTTTCTCCTTCATCTGGCACTGACGTGCAACATTATGCAACACCGATTTTGTATTTACGTGCATGTCTTTATTCAATGTTTATTTCATTTGCTACACAATGAAAATGAAACTCTGTTCTTGAACAAGAGTCAGCAAACGTTGGCACATTCACAGCTCTCATTTGTGGCTCCTGGACTGATCAGCTGGCCCTGCATTGATTATCTTGTTTTTCATTGTGTTTTCTCTTTCTTCATTATCCCTCAACAGTGATGGCAGATGGCTGCCACCTCTTAGCGTGTCTCTGCCAGAGGCTTATTAGTAGAAATAATTGACTTTTTGCTTGCTCCGCTGCATGTTTTCTATCCATGTTCTCCACTTTTTATGAGTGTGTGGCAGTGCACTGCATGGTGGTGCAGTGGTTAGTGGTTTTATCCCACAGTGAGAAGTTTGGATTCATATACCAGCTGGGCTTTTCTGTGTGGAGTTTGCATGTTCTCCAGGTGTGTGTATGGATTTTCTCTCAATCCAAAATCGTGCATATGTGTCCCTGTATATAGTGACCCTGAATTGCACATAAGGGTGAATGTGAGTGTGTGTGGTTGTCTGTCTGTCTGTCTGTTTGCCCTATGACAGGCTGGTGACCCTGGCCTTGCCAATAGTAATCAAGGATCCATTATGAATGGATGTATTTGAATATAAATAAATGATAATAAAGGCTTTGAATTTATAATTCACTTGTTTTATTTTGAATTAGTGCTTCAAAAAATTTGATAACTGTTTTGTGGGTCTCAAATGTGTTTTGATGTATATTTCTGTCCACAGACATGACTTCTTGTGGCGAGTAGCGTGCTTTCCTAGCGGCCCCTGAACGCCCCGCGTGTCCCGCGCCCCGCGTCCCATAGGTGGCGCTGCGCCCCCACTCCTGGTTTGGACCCATGGGCACTCAATCTATACATATTGGCGCCATTTTGGAGCTAGGAGGGGGAAGAGAGCTGCAGAGGAGGACACGATTTATCACAATTCACCGTAACAGGTAAGAAAATGCACGAACGGGCTCATGGCTTCGACTGGAAAGCGGTGATTTATTTTTTTGTTCTTCCTCTCGCGCGTCGCCGCGTGGAAGCGGGTTTGATCCGGACTGCGTCCGCGGAGGGAGCCCCGGATCCAGCTCGTGAAAGGCGGAGTGCAGCCCGCCTCGCTCGCCTGTGTTCTCGGCAGCCTTGTCCGACTCGCGGCGCTGGGTCACCCGCTCCTGCGGGGGTTAAAAACACGGCTAGCTTGTGAAATTGCTCGGTCCGGGCCGCGTGCTGGAACTGCGGCGCGCCCGCGGCGACTCGAGCCGGCTGCGAGCAGCGGGGTTCCGGTATTGATTGTGGGATAACGGTAGTTAGCCGGGGTGTTTTGTTCACTTACGGTCTTGTCCGCCCTCTGTCACTGAGATTGCTGCTGCTAGCGTTAGCCCGGGAATGCTAATCACAGCTAGCTGTGAATGCTAGCAGCCGCTAGCCGGCTAGGTGGCTCGATTAGCCGCGCTCAGCAGAACAGCAACAAGGCAATCTGCACCTCAGTCTACTCGCGACAATAATCCATCTTCATAAAGCATTTATTCTCCTCATACCGTGACATTGTGATAGAAATTAACTCGATTAAACGAAACCCCGCGCAATCTAATTCGGGATTATTTTAGCTTCTATCCAAGGCGCATTGTGTTTGTTGTTTTGTGTATAACACACTTATTTTTTATTTTTTTTATCATTGTGCATTTGATGGCTGAACGATTGATAACTTTTTTTAAAAGTCACGCGTGCCATGCATATATTTTTATGATCAGGACTTTTTTATGGCTGTAAGTTGTACTTCCCATTGTTAATATTTGATAAACCCATCATGAGCCTGATGTGAGTGGAGGTGTAGCTGCTGCAGAAGCGACAATCTGGAGGGATTATGGTCAGATCAGATTTGGGATGATTAGTGAATGTTGTGTTGGTGAGTTTGGGCACACACCCCCCTGTGTGCTGCAGTGCATTTCCTTTGACAGCTTCTCAGCCTGTGGCTCTGCTGGATGGTGCCATCCTCCACACTGCGGACTGCTCTCATGCATTTCACTTCATAATCACGAAGTGCGCATTGAGTCCGATCAAAACAAAACCTTTTTGTTTGGGTGTTCTGCTCATGTAACTCATAATGGAGCACAACCCTTATAAAAAAATGTACAACTGCAGTGGATTGTGTTGGGTTTGATGACATTGGAGCTAAACTTTGGCTGCAGTTGATTTGAGCATGGTTGATTGATATCGTGTAATACATAAGTGATGCACCTCATTGTTTTTGGTGATCTGATTCAGGATGTTGAGATTATCAAGACAAGAAAAGACAACTCCATAATACATAGTACCTAAAACACAAGGGTAATCTTTTATTGGGCAAATAGCCATGTATATGATGGAAATTTGAAATCTTAAATAGGTTATTGGTAAATCTTTATTATCATTTATTCACTTCCCTGTGATAATATCTTCAATGTTACGTAGCATTTTATCAAATTCAGCAATTTTGTCAAATTGTCATGTCATGTTGTCACTTTCCAATGATTTGATCATGTAAAAATAGCATTTATTGGTGTTTATTTTTCTGACTTCAGTGTTATAAAAAGTAATGAAATAGCCTTAAACTGCACCTCAGTGGGAAAGCTCTCAATTTCTTTATATTTTAGATGCACTTTGCTGTTGAAGTTAATTCACAAATGAATAATTGGACATAAAAATACACTTCCAAGCCTGCCAGTGGGCTTCGTCTCTGTCATTTGCTGATATGTGGACAGAAATGTTTCCGTCGACTTGTTCTCCTTTGGAGGAATTCATAGTGTTTGTTCTTTTCGTAACTGGATGCTGGTAAAGTGAAGCTTCCTAATGTGCAGGTTTCTCTTGCAGTATTGCTGTGCTGGTGGTTTACCACAACTTCTGAACTGATTTCAACCTTTCTCCTCTGCATCACCTCTGATTCAAATGGATCCTTTACACAAAATGTTGATTCCATGTGTTCCTGGGGGGGTAGATCTGGACTCTCTGTTGATCCAGGGTCCCCCCTCGCTCCGTGCCTGCCCGTATGGAGGTCGTCGGGTTCACCCTCACAGCCAGCTGGTGTCCGCTCTTCGCTCTGTTTGCTGATGTTTCCCCGTCTCCCCGCCGATATGCTCACGGGGTTAAATCCGAGCGTGTCGCCGGCAAGGTTCAGCTTAGGCTGGAAGAAGCCCTCCCGAGCCTTCACATGTCTGCTGGCAGCGGCGTTTAAAGGGCTAAAGTGGGCCGAGCTGGAGCAGCGGGCAGATAGGAAAGCCTCTGTGGGGGAATAAATGTGTTTGACGGTGATAAAGCAGTAATGAGTGGAGAGTATCCCGCGCTCGGGAGGTGGAGTGCGAGGGTGAAGCTCGCCTCTTTGTGATTATTTACTGCTCCTTCTTCATGTGAAACGTTTCCCCCGGCTGATGGTACCCGCACAGACGCCCCAGGTTGAGGAATAATCTGCTCTGATTGGCTGCCAGAGCTCCCTGCGTTTCGATGTGGTGGAACAAGAGAGGGATGGACAGAAATTTGGCAGCAGCTGTGGGGTGGAAAAGAAGGTCAGAATCAAGCAATTTGGCAGCCTGCCAGCGTTCTGTGTGTGTGTGTGTGTGTGTGTGTGTGTGTGTGTGTGTGTGTGTGTGTGTGTGTGTGTGTGTGTGTGTGTGTGTGTGTGTGTGTGTGTGTGTGTGTGTGTGTGTGTGTGTGTGTGTGTGTGTGTGTGTGTGTTTTTTTTTTGCTGCGCTTGTTGTACAAAAGCTCGGCTGCAGCTACAGAAAAATTATTTGGTTGTGATTCATAACTGGGTTGTGCAGCCCGGCCTCTAAATAAAGCCCAGTGGGCAGACCTACTGACCCACACTGCTTCACAACAATCCATCTTTCTCCTCCGATACAAAAATGTCAACATAAATTGAAGTGGCAGCGCAGAAGTTACCCAAGCACTGCTTTATAGTGTTCAGACTCCCCTCACCTTGCAAACAGTACAAGGTGTAGTTTTCTATGTTCATTTATAAGACATTTTAGTGAATCCCCCCCCCCCCAAAACAGCTGATAAAACTCCGATCTGCTTGTTCTGGATCAGGATTTTAAACAACACTCACGTTATCTCCATTACGTGGAAGTCATCGCTGCCATCTGCCGCTTTATGGAAGAATCCATTTTTACATTGTTATGTTGCAGTTATGATGCACGACCAAACAGTAAAAGGCACGTTCAGTCGGAGAGCTCGGTTTGTAAGCAAGCGCAGCTGTTGGGTTCACATTACTGATGCTGCAGTGTGTAGTCACAATGTTTTGTTCTGGTGTTTAGTTCACTAATGTGAAACAGAGAAACTCTCAGAAAAGTGTCGATTTTTGCACAGCATTTATAACAAAGGTGTCAAACACATTTTACTTCAGAGGTCCACTAAAAGTAGTTCCATAACGTTTAAATTCAAAGTTTAAAGCGATACTTCAACATTTTGGCAAATTGGCCCATTTAGCGCAATTCCTTAGTAATTTCGAACAGCATACTTACTGTTTTTGTGAGGGCGAGCTGTTGTTTATTCAGAGGTGAGTCGGGGAAGGTTTTCGGGACGGACACAATGGAAGTGGATGGTATTTTTGTTCCCCCTCGTCAAACTCATCAAATACACAATCCAACAACCCCAAAACGCTTTGGTGGACACGTTATAATCCACACATTCACTACGCTGTGAAACACCAACAAATAATATTGTAGCGTTACGACACTGAAGCAAATACTGGGAACTACTTTTTCTGTTGAAATCACTACGCCCAGACGCCATGTTTAGTAAGTAGTTCCGTCTTAGCAATCTTTGCATGAACAACTCAATCTCGTAATTTTGCGTTAATATTTCACAGCGTAGTGAATGTGCAGATTATAACGTGTCCACCAAAGCGTTTTGGGGTTGTTGGATTGTGTATTTGATGAGTTTGACGAGGGGGAACAAATATACCATCCACTTCCATTGTGTCCGTCCCGAAAACCTTCCCCGACTCACCTCTGAATAAACAACAGCTCGCCCTGACAAAAAAAAGTAAGTATGCTGTTCGAAATGACTAAGGAATTGCGCAAAATGGGCCAATTTGCCAAAATGTTAAAGTATCGCTTTAAAGGTTTTGTTTGCTAAAGTTTTTTTTGGTCTAAAATGAAGTGAAATGTTGATAAATGTTGCCAGCTTTCGTGTCAGCATCAATAAAATTGCTAGTCAATTGCTTCTTTGGAATTTTTACGATTTGCTTGGTCACTTGCTGCACTGGACCGGAGCCTCATGCAGGCCTGGTTTGGCCCATGAACCTTAAGTTTGGCACCCCTGATTGAAGTAATTGTGTGTTCAGAGGCCAATGAAGCTTTCAGTCCTGATCTTGAACCACCCGAATGGATTTTAAATCAGGCTGAAGTGAGACTCTACACCAAACATATTATCGCATTATCAACACGGTTGTATTTATTGGAAATTGTATCTTTATTTATAACCAGTTCGGGTCCTGGTACAGAGTGTATCCAGGATTCTTCACTTTTCAACATGCTGAAGGACACTAAAATAATTGGAGACCCTGATCCACAGGTTTCACGCTTTGTGAGAGAGGCTTAAAATAAGTTGGGAAATCTCCAGTTTATTCCAAGCATCAGCGAAATTTGCAATGTTTTATTTTACAGTTTTACATCCTCTCTAGGGTTTTATTTTTTTCCACACGTTGCATAATCCGGATTGCCACACGGCAGCATCGAGCACCGTACTGACATTTATTTATTCAAAGTGCAATATTCTGCTAAGTGCGGGGCTTTCTGATGGCGCTTTGACTAACCGTGTGTAAATACCCAGAAGTTTGAAGCCCGCTGTGGGGAAACTCCTGTGGTTTGTGTCAGTTACAGTCGATGGCAGTTTATTAAATGAAACTCTCTGTCAGGACTCGATACGTCAGATTATTCGTCTCATTTCCGTGCAGGTTGAGATTAGAGGTTACGTGATATTTTGACTTTCTGAACTTGCTGCCAAGTCAAAGTGTTGATTCTAACAGTGAGATTAATCTCGCACTTATTTTCTTAAACTTATCTCCTTATCTTTGTGGTGATATTTGTCTATAGATTACAATTTTATTAGTTACTTAAAAAAAAATAAACCAATACAATACCTGTTCTCCACTGCGATTGCTCCCTCGCAATGTAAAATCTGTTATCGGAGTTCTATAATTATACAGACATAAAAACTGTTTGACGGGATTATAATTTATGATGCCAATAAGAAAGGACGACACTTGTCGTCCTAATCTCCAAACGCTGACGTTCAAACACACCCGCTCCAGGCGACGCGAGGATGCTCGCACACCATTGTTTAATTGGGCTTTTAAAAAAAAAAAATGGTGCTGGAGGGCTTTAGTCTCACCTCTCCTGCTCAAGAACACACACCACCCCGTACAGAACATGCTAACCAGCCAGCGCTCAACTTCAGGCTCAGCCAGTTCATCTAGATTTCATTTTGGTTGATGGCGAGAGCAATGATCAGAATATATTCTTACACGTGGCGTTTATTGTAAAACATCGCATCCTCTTCAGCAGAGGGATGAATTCACTCTCGTATTGAGTGCTGTGGATGGTTTAACTGTGAAATCGTCAGAATCTAGTGAGGTATTGCTCTCCCAGCTCATCACGCAGACGCTTGTATATTTATAAACTCGTGAGTCAAGCTGCAGTTTGCCTCCTAAACGGGGGCGAAGGTAGGATGTAGGAGGGAGAATGAAGTCACGGTCCAGGGTGGACACATTTCTGCTCTTTTAGCGTCATTAATGGACCTAAAGCAACGGCGAAAAGGGCCTGCTCAGCAGCCGCCGCCTGATCTGGACATGAACTGTTCACCACTTTAAAAAGCCGACGCGCATTTGGCGTCATGTGAAAACCTTAAGCACAAATTGCGCGTCATCTTGGAAATCTCGGTAATGAAACGTGGAGTGGAGCGGTTGCGGCGGCTCCCAGTGAAAAGTCAGCCGATTCCCCTTCAGTGCCGCAATTTCGCTGTGGATTCAGCTTTTTGAAAGCCATTACCGTGCTGTGAATGCCTCGCTGAATATTTCAGAGGTTTGCTCTGTGGCAGACAACCGTGGAAGCTTTCAAGTATGAAAAAAAGATTTTCTGCGGCTTTCAGAAAGTTAACAATGTTCTTTTCTGGGGCTGAGACTGAGCAGGTTTTTAAGGCTTCAGGTGTGGAGTTTCTTTCTCTGCTCTCTGTCATATCTGCCTTGTTGCTGTCTTCGGGTTTAATATCTTGAACCATTATTCACTCTCTGTCTCGCTCTCTCTCCCTCCACAGGCAGTGAAGAGCTAAAGAGGATGGCTCACTCTAAAGCTCGAGCCGCAGACGGGAAGGTGACCTACCCCCCGGGGGTCAAGGAGATCTCTGACAAGATCTCCAAAGAAGAGATGGTCCGCAGGCTCAAGGTCAGCTCTGCTGCAGCCGCGTCGCCTGTTTTCCTCAAGAAAACAAGATCTGGTCTGAAATAGATGATAAAAAGTCAAAATGTGGCACTTTGTTTAATGCGTTTCATAGTAAATGTATTTATTTTATTTGTACTGCCGTGTAGATGAAGCACAGACTGTATTTTTCCTCTCTGACGAACTTGACGGACATGCTGTAACGAGCCGAACCGATCTCCGCCCTGCAGATGGTGGTGAAGACCTTCATGGACATGGACCAGGACTCGGAGGAAGAGAAGGAGCTCTACCTGAACCTGGCGCTCCACCTGGCCTCGGACTTCTTCCTCAAACACCCGGACAAAGACGTCCGCCTGCTGGTGGCCTGCTGCCTGGCAGACATCTTCAGGATATACGCCCCCGAGGCGCCCTACACCTCCCCCGACAAACTGAAGGTGGGACCAGGAGCGAGATCCCTGCGCTCCGTCACAGTGACTGTTTTAATCCCCGAACAGCTCCGCCGCGCCGACTGCGGAGCATTCACTTAAATAAACCTCATAAATTCGGTGTTTCCTTTGCCAAGTGCGCTTGAACTTTAGACTGGAAACTGTACTCACACCTGAATGAAGTCCCAGAGGCAGGAAGACGTTTCCCTGTGTTTGAAGTCTCATTACTCATTTTGCAGTCTGTCTCTGTGGGTTTTTTTTTTTTTTTACAGATTCATACTTGTATATTTGTTTCTTGTTTCCAGGACATCTTCATGTTCATCACACGGCAGCTCAAAGGACTGGAGGACACTAAAAGTGCGCAGTTCAACAGATACTTCTACCTGCTGGAGGTGTGTGTTTTTCACTTCAAACTGCCACAAATCTTCACTTAAAATACCAAAAATGACGCCTTTGACATGGATTTCCTCATTAGTTTTTGTGAAAGTTGCCATAATAGTGCGTATTTTTTGCAAAGTCTTCCTAGTTTTGACAGCTATGTAGCGACGTTGTTTTAAATGTTCATCAAACCGTATTTATCAGTTTCGGCGTCTTCACTTTACCGACCCACTTTCAGCACATCTGAGTGCGGCGTTTGGCCTGTGCTTGCTGTTCCTGCACTTTTTTTCCTTTGAACGATTCTGTTTTATTTGAAGAGTTTCTTAACAGAAGCGAGGATTACCGCTGTTGTCTTGTGAATATTCAGCTTTGAAACGCGCCTGACCTCTCCTCTCCTCTCCTCACACGTTTATTAATTCACGAGCGCACGCTGATGTAACCGCGTCGCGTCCGATCGGCGACGAAGACGAAGTGGCGACGGTCGGCGCTCATAAGAAACTTGTTTACATCTGCAGCGATCCGGCACTTTTTCATCTCCGGGCTCCAGCGGACGCCGAACTGTGTTTAGAAATCGATTCAAAGTGAATAATTAGGTAGTCGTTGCCGTATTTTTAGAAAGCCTCTCTAAGCATTCCCCTCTGTTATTCATCAGCGGCTCGGTTTGTGTGTTCCAATTTGCTTTTCAAAGTGCTTTTGATTAATTTATGCCAGTTTTACCGAAAGAAGCTATTTCCCCATGAAATGATGGAGGGGAGGATGAAATCTTATTGGAAAGACGCTTCTTTTGTCTGCCAGTTTGTTTTGATTGAGATTGTGACGTGTAAATAGAGTAGCGTCGTTCTGCAGATTTCAGTAGCGCACTCCGGCGTCCTGCTAAAGCCCAAAACCAGCTTGAACATTCAGAAAGAGCTTCCAGATAAATGTTCTACAATTGCAACAAATGGCGGAGTCATGATCACATTGGTCAACACACCTTTTTACTCTCCTTTATCTGTGACTCGCGGGTAACCATTAATAACAGGTTTCCCCTGTTTGCCCTGAACGTCACTTAAATGTTCTTGATACAGTCTTGGTGAAAAGTTTTGTTCTTAATATTTAGTTTTTGGGCATATATATATTTAAGAAACCCAATTAACCTGAGCGCAGTAGTTCAAAATATATCAGAATATTAAAAAAAGAGAGAGAGAGAGAATATTGGCACTGAGTGTTTCACTGTTGAACAAAGTTTGAAGCAGTTTGATTGTAGAGCCCGTGAGAAATGACCTCTTTCTGGGCGATTTTTCTCACTTCAGCATCATTGAGCACCAGAAGACGTCACGTTTTCAATAAATGAATTAGAAAGACGTGAACGCGGTTGTTGGCGTCCAGGCACCGACACAAACAGATGGCGTGAAGCAGGAACTAGGACGCTGCCATTGATAATGAATGACCAGGTTTACCTGTGCTGTATGTAGATGGCTCAGCTGTAATGTGATCAGAGCTCGAAGGTTGTTTTTTTCTTTTTAATTCAACTGTTTTCTCCTTACCTCTTGCATTTTCTGACTTTATGCCTTCGCTCTGTTCAGAACATCGCCTGGGTGAAGTCCTACAATATTTGTTTTGAGCTGGAGGACAGCAACGAGATATTCACCCAGCTCTACAGAACGCTCTTCCAGGTTATCAAGTGAGTCTTCTTCTTTTCATTAAAATGCTCGTCCTCGCTCCACTGTGCTCCCAGGTCTTGCATCTCCACGTTTCCTCCTCATCTGGTATGGAGCTGCAGCAGTCCTGAGCGACAGAGCTGTCTCCGTCTGTCTTTACTGCTACGTCGGGAAACGGCACAGTAGCAGTCTGGGTCGCTGCTTTTTTTTTTCTCTTTTTTTTTAATTCTCGCTCTCTGATTGCCCTCTCTCACTTTTTCACTACAACCCTCTCCTCTCAATTTCACTCAGCTGAACACAACCTTGAGGGCTGAATTCTGCAGCACAGAACTTGGCTCCTATCCACTGGGTGTGTGTGTGTGTGTGTGTGTGTGTGTGTGTGTGTGTGTGTGTGTGTGTGTGTGTGTGTGTGTGTGTGTGTGTGTGTGTGTGTGTGTGTGTGTGGTGTGTGTGTGTGTGTGTGTGTGTGTGTGTGTGTGTGTGTGTGTGTGTGTGTGTGTGTGTGTGTGTGTGTGTGTGTGTGTGTGTGTGTGTGTGTGTGTGTGTGTGTGTGTGTGTGTGTGTGTGTGTGTGTGTCAGGATTGTGCCAAGACGGTGTTTTGTTTTTTTTTTTTTTTATTTCATGGAGAGAATCTAAAGGACTGAGTTTGTGGAGGTGTAGGTGAAGGCAGCTGTAATGTTTGTGTGTGGGTGAGCTGTGTTTTTATTTTTTTTTTGTGCATCTAAGTGACTGTTTGATGTGAATGGGAGGCAGCGAGCCCGGTGATGCCTGAGATACAAATCTAAGCAATAAGCTTTCCCTGCTGCCGTAATGCAGATCGTTACGGAGCGATGCACCCACCTCCTGTGCCATCCATGCATCGAAATATAAACACTTCTGTGATCCAGTCAACGTCTGCATTAAGGCTTTTTTTTTTTTGCCCGAGATGATTTTTACAAACTGAATAAGCTGCAAAGTATTTCATGTTCTTTCTAAATCAGTTGGAGTATTTATATCGTCACCGTTCCGTCTGTCTGATTGAGATCAGATTGTCCCGTTTACATGAGGACTGATCCGTTTGATTTGTGGATTGATGTTTTCATTTAGTGATATGAGCTCGTATGGATGGTGATAGAATGTAAAGCAACTGACACTAATACCATTACTGATTCTGCTCGTTCTTCATAAATTCACTTATTAATTAAAGCTCAATGTTTGAGTGAATGAAAAGCATTTTATTATGCTAATTACCACGCAATACACTTGAATTTTATATTATATTGTGCACAAGTAATATCATCTGATTTTTAATTGCAATTTGAATTAAAGAGCAGTTAATTCTTCGCCATGTTCAGCAGCAAGAGCAGCTGTGATTCTCCATTAGAAACATTTTTCGTCCTGCAGTCGGACTAGTACATATTCGGCCTATATGCTTGAATAAGAAGACCGATCCATTTTTCACTTTCAGCTGTACAGAAAACATAATATGAAAATGTAACTCTGATAAACTGCTGTTCATAGCTCCACCTTAACACTCATATGTTTTCAGATCATGGCAGTTCTTTCTTTATAGGATACAACATTGGTTTCATATATAATTTAAGTCTATCTCTGTTCATTAAAAAAAAAAAAAAAAAAAACGTCACATTTTCAGTGCAGACTTGTTTTTCATCATCCTGCCAGTCGTTAAACATGAATCGGAACAAGAGGAAACTGATCGTCTGTGTGGAATCGCAACGTCTCCCGCAGCGACGCGGCGTCGTCACGTAAACATGCATTATATCAGTCGGAAAGATTGCGATTTGGCATTAATATGAACTCTGATCTCACTGTGAACGGGTTACATCACCTCCTCCAATCTGATCAAAATCACAAGTGTTCACTTGATGTAATCTTAATCAGATTACTCATGGCCCATGTTGCTGCTGCTGCTGCTGAATTTTACCCCGTTATGTTGTCTGTGTAGTTATTTCTCTCCCCCCCTCTGTGCCTCGTTTCTCCAGCAATGGACACAATCAGAAGGTGCACATGCACATGGTGGACCTGATGAGCTCCATCATCTGCGAGGGAGACACCGTGTCGCAGGAGCTGCTGGACACCGTTCTAGTCAACCTGGTGCCGGCGCACAAGGTTTGTACAGCACACCGGTCCGTTCACAGAATGGACGGCACCAGAGGAGTGTGTGTGTGTGTTCACGGTTTAATGAGGAGAACGAGTTTCCTAATGAAATGTTAACCCACAAGGTCAAGCATGCAGGGGGGAGAACAATAGAGGCTGCATAGTGAAGGGACAACTTGAACTGAGTGGGGATTTTCAGGAGGGTGAAATCCATATCTTGTAATTCAGTGAGACCCCTGCAGGCGACACGGGGGAATGCAAGTGAAAGGTTGGTGCACAAAGTGTGCGAACATCTGCGTCTGCTGCAGATCTCCTCCAGGGTAAAGAACAAGAAGTGATGAACAACACCCTTATTCTTTTCACAGTCTGTTTTTGAACGAAGCCTGTCGTCTTTCTCTTTCAGAATCTGAACAAACAGGCGTACGACCTGGCCAAAGCTCTGCTGAAGAGGACCGCTCAGGCCATCGAGCCTTACATCACCAACGTGAGGCCCAGTCTTTGATCCCACTGGAATCGACGTTTGCCTCCACACCTGAATGTGGCCTTTTGCGTTTATGGCCTGTTGTGTAATCGGTCCTGTAGTAACGTTTTATAGACTGAAGCAGACTCGGGCATTTAATATTATTACTGTAATGAGGTTTTGTGTGGGTCCAGGTTAGAAGACGCTTTGAATGAAAATAATAAATCCCTCCCAGCTCTACTAAAGTAACCCTATGTCTGACCTTTGACCGTAGAAAAGTAGTTAAATAGAAGTATTTTATAAAGACTGCACATTTAAAATGTTTTTTTTTTTCTTCTGGGAAAAGAAAAGGTAAAAATGTAGCTGTGCAGAAATGGATCCGTGACCTTTCTCCTTCTCCGCCTTCGTCTACAGTTTTTCAACCAGGTGCTGATGTTGGGAAAGACGTCAGTCAGCGATCTGTCCGAACACGTTTTTGATCTCATCCTGGAGCTTTACAACATCGACAGCCACCTGCTGCTCTCCGTGCTGCCGCAGCTGGAGTTCAAGCTCAAGGTATCTCAAAGCGGCCTCGCTTTTATTTCGGAACATCCGTCGACCTCTGTGTGTTTTTCGGATGCGATGTTTCCTGAATGCAACCAAACGAGCTGCCGGGCGTCTCACGGTCGTTAGCGCTGTGGCTTTGCGCCGCTCTCTTTTACTGCATTTCATGATGACTTTGTTTTTTTTTCTTTAATTTATTGCGTTGTCGGTATCAGCTGTAGTTCAGGATGCAGCTGCAGTGTTAACAGCGATACGATACATTTCCTACATGCACCAAAACGTGAATTGTCTGACCCATTACGCGCGTTTTTCCCCTCTCTCTGCAGGTTTGTTGATTCATATTAGAGAGATAAAGCAGCGAGCCAGTCAGCATAATGTTGCCTCTGCGGTGTCTCATAAAGGCATCCCGCTGATGGATAACGCTCATTAACTGTTCGGGGGGAGTGTAGATCACTGCTGTCTCTTCAAAATAATAGCTGCGATAAAATCTCCCCGCCACGGACTCCACACACACACACACACACGCGCGCTCTTTCTCTCTGACTCGCTCGTTCTCCATCTCACACTTTCATCCTTGTTTCTTTTCTAACCCTGCTGCTTTTCTCCTTTCATCCTCGCGCCCTCCGTCTTCTTCCCTCGTCTCCCTTTGTCCCTCGCTTCCCGTCTCCTCGGTCCAAGGCCAGATTAATCGCAAGAGAAGCTGCTCCCATTGAAGGCGGCGACGTTTCGGTGTCGTTCGTGTAAATGACTCGGCTCCTCCGCCGGTCGGACGCAGCCGGTTTCTCGGCGCATCATTCCTCCCGCCTTCTTCTCTCCTTCCCCTCTGCAGAGTAACGATAATGACGAGAGGCTGCAGGTGGTGAAGCTCCTGGCGAAGATGTTCGGAGCCAAGGACTCGGAGCTGGCTGCGCAGAACAAACCGCTCTGGCAGTGCTACCTGGGCAGGTGGGTGTTCGTACCGGAGCCCCGGATTCTGCACGGCGGGACGCTCCCAT
Source organism: Salarias fasciatus (assembly GCF_902148845.1). Classification (NCBI taxonomy): domain Eukaryota; kingdom Metazoa; phylum Chordata; class Actinopteri; order Blenniiformes; family Blenniidae; genus Salarias; species Salarias fasciatus. The sequence continues at coordinate 16,272,029 of NC_043754.1, forward strand.
GGGGTTAAAGCACTACTTTTCTGACTATTTTTCCTTTTTGCATGCAGGTTTAATGACATCCACGTGCCTATTAGACTGGAGTGTGTCAAGTTTGCCAGTCACTGTCTCATGAACCACCCAGACCTGGCCAAAGACCTCACAGGTACGCAGGAAAACACTGTGTGTGTGTGTGTGTCGTCGTAAATACACCAGCATGTCAGGATGATTTGCCGTCTGCCCATCCTCTCACACTCACACCCCGCACATTGACTCCTCTCGTCTTTTCTTTCCCAGAGTACTTGAGGGTCAGGTCACATGACCCCGAGGAGGCCATTCGCCATGATGTCATTGTCTCCATTGTAACCGCTGCCAAGAAAGACTTGTCTCTAGTCAATGATGCGTTGCTGAACTTCGTGAAGGAGAGGACTCTGGACAAGAGAGTAAGTGGACGGATGGGATGCATGTCAGCCGGTTAATGCATAATGTGTGTGTGGGGGGGGCGCCGCTCTGAGACTTTCTGGCTTCTCCCTGTATGAATAGAGGTCGTACTTCAGTACGTTTTGCATTTTACACACTGAGAATAATGCTGATGTCTTTAATGTCTGCCCTCTGTGGGCTTAATTACACAGATCACCTCCCTCTTCATGTCTGAAGATTCTCAGTCATCTGTATCTAATTTTGTCATGAAGGGAAGCAGGCGCGCAAGCACGCACACACACACACACACACACACACACGGTTGCCTCCGTGACAAAATTGGATACACCTGTTTTAATTTTAGACTGCGGGTAATGTAGCCGCGCTGAGGCCACACTTTGAAAGCATTAAAGCTCCGCTGAGGAGCTGCATCGTTATAATTATTATTATTCCTGTTATAACTGATGTATGATATTTATAATAACGAAGAACTTCAATTTATTTGCAGCTTTGTTTGTATATCTTCCTTGACTGTTGTTATATTGCCGTTTATGTACCTTCACAATTTTCCCAAAACGCTCGTTTCCGGTCTGGACCAGTCGCTGCCGGTTTTAAGCTACACTTCTTGACAAATTAAGGCCCGGTCTGTTTTTCACCAGAGTTCTCCACGGCCGTGCACAAAGCTCATTATAAAGTTGGACGGCGGTAAACAGAAACCTAAATGAAGGCTGCAGCCATCATGTTTAATCATTTGGAGGGTCGACTGCCAATAAGTTGATATGGAGCTCGCTCGCTCTGAGCCCAATGAATAATACATGAATTGATGTTGTTTGACGGTGTTGTGACTTTATTACCAGAAGCCCAAGATGCCTGCTGCTCCAAATAGTTACTCAACAGTGTTTCCTGTCTTTGCTAAGCAGAAGTTTTGTGCAAATAGATATGAAAGTTCTGCTCAGGTTGAATGTCGCTCCGAGCAGGTTTAAAATTTACAAACTGATACAGAAGCAGAATACAAAAAAACTTATTGCAATCATTGTAATTCCAGTGCAGTAACACAACCGAGTAACTAAACCTAATGAATGTGCAGTCAAATCATGTCAAATAGAGAATGATGGTCTTCCTAAAAATTAGGTAATAAAGTTATTTAAAAGTTGAGGAAATCGAAATTAACTTTATCCATACATGCCAAAAATGAACAAAATACTGTTCTAGTTATGAAATTTCAGTGAAAGCTTCAGAGCAGCTGGTTATTACTTGCAGTTTGAATTCACAGGCCGTTGTTATATTACCTATTTTAGTTTTGGGATAGCAGCCCGTTTAACTTTCCCTAAAATTCAGATGAATAAACTCGTCTCAGAAATGTGAAAAGTCCGTCGTTTTGTCCGTTTGCGCGGCCAAGAGGTGAGAGAGGCCAGCTTGAGTTCGGAGGTCCACGGATGAAAAAAGCCATGTTTCTTTTTCAGTTTGCTTTCAACTAAAGTGTTTCTTTTTCAAATATGTAATAGTGATAAACCTTCAGTTGAATGGAAAGGGGAGAAATCCCGTTACGAAATATAGTTTTGGCTTATTAAATAAACAAGTGTTATTTGCAATCTAATACAGTCAAAATATAATGAAGGAAAAATGGCCATTTTTTAATTTTTTTGAGATATGTCTGTTTCTGGATTTCTTTTATTCTCAATATTTCTTTTTCTTTCAAACTGTTTTTTTTTCCCTTCCTCTCTTTTGTCAGTGGCGTGTGCGTAAGGAGGCTATGATGGGCCTGGCATCGATCTACAGGAAGTACTCGCTGCAGGGCGAAGGCGGGAGGGAGGCCTCCAAACAGATTTCCTGGATCAAAGACAAGCTGCTTCATATCTACTACCAGAACAGCATCGACGACAGGTCGGAGCGCATGCCCGTTGTCTCAAAAGCAAAACGCCACTGCCAGTAATGGAACCGAGACTCGGGCTCTTCATTTTGTCAGACCGATTTGCGTTGCTCCGTCGGACGAGCAGCTGAACGCAGATTGATCTCACCCGTCTCCCTCAAAATCAGGTTTTATTTTTGAGTCCGCCTCCAAAGTGCGGAGACGTTTCTCCAGAGTGATGGAGGAGCAGATGCCGGCTTGATTGCCTGCAGTAGCCTCAGGCCGCCGGAATGTAGAGCAGTTTGAGGAGGAAGGTGTACGCGGGGCTTATTGTTGCTGTTGGCTGATCAGCCAGACGGCGCAGTGCAGCGCCGCGTCGCTCAGAGCCCCGAAATGTGGCGTGTTATTGTTTCCGAAAAACATCGACTGTCATGAGGGGAAAAAAAATTCAAAATAACGAAGAACTGAATGACGTGGGTGTGTTTACTCCTCAAACTACCCTGCTGCTGTAAAATCTGTATTGAAGCACACGGGGTGCGAACTACATCCGATTTATCGCCCATTCTTGCTCCACTCTTCATCTTTCCCCTACCAAGCCGCTGTAATTTCCGATCCTCGGTTCTGACTGTATTTAATTGAGCGATAAGGAATTTTGAGAGCGCGCTCTCGCATTAATGAAAAGCAAAGTCATTGGGAGTGTTTGCTCTGTGCATACAGGTTGCTGGTGGAGCGCGTTTTCGCTCAGTACATGGTTCCTCACAACCTGGAGACCGCCGAGAGAATGAAGTGTCTTTACTACCTGTACGCCACCCTGGACACCAACGCTGTCAAGTAAGTGTTTTTGTAACAGGAAGTGTGAGCTTATCTCTTTCTCTTTATGGCGCCGAGATCGTCTCTAATCACGCCGCGTCCGTCTCACAGGGCTTTAAATGAGATGTGGAAGTGCCAGAATCTGTTGAGACACCACGTGAAAGATCTGCTGGACCTGGTGAAAAAACCCAAGGTAGACATGAAAGCTTCCAGCGGAGGGATTAAAGAAATCCAGTTTTAATCCCACATATTTCAACTCTTCTGTTTTTCTTGCAGTCCGAAGCGTCAAACAAGGCTGTATTTGCCAAAGTCATGGTGATCACAAGTAAGACCCTCACTTAAAGAAGCAGTCTGTAGAATTTAGTAGAAGTAAATAGAATCAGTATATCTACTCCACAGGGTTGCTGTAACGGATGATTTCTATTCTGCCTTCCTCCAGGGAACCTGCCAGACCCGGGAAAGGCTCAGGATTTCGTGAAGAAGCTGTCTCAGGTCCTGGACGACGACGAGCGGATCAGAGATCAGCTGGAAACGCTGGTCAGCCCCTCCTGCTCCTGCAAGCAGGCCGAGGTCTGCGTGGTGAGTGTCCGAGGCGAGACGCCGATCTTGATGTGACGCATTCAAGTCGCCGTAACGCGCGGCACAGGACTGTGGTCGGTTCCCCTGAAACCCCCGGTCCTTCACACCGGCGGCACGGAGAGCTGCGTCTGTCGGTCTTGATCCTGCCTGACAGGCTGAAAGCCTTCAGTGAAATGGATCGAAGCGCCAAAACACTTTTTGAAGCAAAGGTCTGACAGGCGGCTCATGCTGTGGACTTAATTGATTTTTGTGTATTGATTTATTGGCGGGGCCACCGAGCCGGTGTGGAAAGAGAAAGACGAGAGTGGAGCTGACAAAAACGGCGAAATGTGGAAATTTAACAGACTCCAGAGCGCTTTGTTATCGGTGTTGACAATTCCGTGCGGCTCGCCCGTTTAGTTTCCTGTTACTCACGTCGATCTTTTTCATCTTCTCAGCGAGACATCACTAAGAAGCTGGGCAGCCCCAAACAGCCCAGCAACCCGTTCCTGGAGATGGTGAAGTTCCTGCTGGAGCGGATCGCGCCGGTGCACATCGACACCGAGTCCATCAGGTCCGCCCGCTCAAAACACAAGCTCGACGTCTCGAACGCAGATCCTCCCGACTCTGCAGGAAGTAACCCTTCTTTCTGCTCTGATCTCAATCAGTGCTTTGATAAAGCAGGTGAACAAATCTATAGACGGAACGGCTGACGACGAGGAGGAGGGCGTTCCCACTGAAGAGGCCATCAGAGCCGGGCTGGAGCTGCTCAAGGTGAAGAAAAGAAATTAGTAGGAAATTACAAATTAAAGCCTCTGGGCGCCGATGTAATCAGTTGATTAAATGCGTTGTTTTCGCTGTGTTCTTGCGGAGTGGGTTTTAATATTTGGAGGCGGATAATAGTGCGTCTCCCGCTGTTTTAGTCTGTAAGCTGCTGTTATCGCAGCGACACAAACGCTTCTATAAATACGACCGAAAGGTCCCGCAACTCTTTAACTAATGTTGTGCGTCAGTGATTATTTTCAGCTTTGTGTGATTGGTTTGTTTGTTTTGTTTTTTTTTGTCGCCCCCCTCTCTCCCTCTCTCTCTCCACCCCTCGCAGGTGCTGTCGTTCACACACCCGGTGTCGTTCCACTCCGCAGAGACGTTCGAGTCCCTGCTGGGCTGCCTGAAGATGGACGATGAGAAGGTGGCCGAGGCAGCGCTGCAGATCTTCAAGAACACGGGCAGCAAGATGGAGGAGAGTTTCCCACACATCAAATCGTGAGTCCCGCCTGGTGACGGGATTAGTTTCCTCACGTGAGTCACTGTTTTTACTGCTTTCTGCTGTTTGTTCATGATTTTCTCCTCGTTCTTTCTTCTTTTTCTGTCTCCAGCGTTTTACTGCCGGTCCTGCAGGCCAAAGCGAAGCGAGGCCCTCCTCGCCAGGCCAAGTACGCCATCCACTGCATCAACGCCATGTTCAGCAACAGGGACACACACTTCGCCCAGATCTTCGAGGTCAGTCGGTCCATCTGTTGATCACGTTTGATTAAAAACATAGAAGGGCTTCATCACGTTTAACCTCCTCACTTCTCACTTCATCAACATCAGGTGCTTCCTTTAAATCATATGCAGACGTGGACAAAAGTGTTGGTGCCCTTCGTTTAAGGAAAGAAAAATTCACAGTGGTAGCAGGAGGAAAATTGATGACAAATCAAAGAGATGGATAATACAAATGGTAACAAAAGAGCCCAGAAAAACTTCTAAAGAGAATAAAGGCGATCATCAGTGTCAGATCACACTATCCATTGTCGTTTGAACCGAAGTGGACTTCATGGGAGACGACCAAGGAACAAATCATAAAAAAGCCAGACTGGAATTTGCCAAACTACATGTTGATAAGCCACAAAGCTTCTGGGAGAGTGTCCTGTGGACAAATGAGACAAAAATGGAAGTTTTTGCCAAGGCACATCAGCTCTATGTTCACAGAAGGAAAAATGAAGCATATCAAGAAAAGAACACCTTCCCTTGGATCTGTGTCTTGAATCTGTGCAGGGCACAATGAAATCTCAAGACTATCAAGGGATTCTAGAGAGAAATGTGCTGCCAGTGTCAGAAAGCGTGATCTCAGTCGCAGGTCATGGGTCTTGCAACAGGACAATGACCCAAAACACCCAAGAATGGCTCAGAGGAAAACATTGGACTATTATCAAGTGGCCTTCTATGAGCCCTGACCTCAATCCTGTCCAACATCTTTGGAAGGAGCTGAAACATACCGTCTGGAGAAGGCACCCTTCCGTCCTGAGGCAACTGGAGCAGTTTGCTCATGAGGAGTGGCAGAAATGCCTGCTGGAAGATGCAGAAGTCTCACTGACAGTTACAGGAATCATTTGATTGCAGCGATTGCCTCAAAAGGTTGTGCAACTAAATATTAAGTGTGCCATTATTTTTGTCCAGGCCAGTTTCATGAGTTTATTTTTTAAAATAATTCTGTTGAAGCCTGGTTAAAAAGCAATGTCTGACTTTCATTGGTTAAATTTCATAGAATTTTTATTATTTATTGCTATTTTTGTCAGATTCAAGTTGTTTCTCTGACCACTGTAAATTTTTCTTTCATTAAATGAAGGGTGCCAACAATTTTGTCCATGTCTGTAAATGAGACTCTGTAGCCGAACTCCAGAATCTCAAATTAGAACCCAAACAGTCATGTGTAGAGAATTTAAGAAGTCGTTTCCACACGTCGGATGCAGCTGTTGTGATTTTGTGCCACAGTTAGTTTGTCTCATTTGGGATAAAAGCATTGAAATATTGTTTTTTGTTTTTTTGTTTGTTTGTTCATTCTTCCAGCCGCTCCACAAAGGCCTGGACCCTGCTAACCTGGAGCAGCTCATCACTCCCCTGACCACCCTGGGTCACCTCGCCCAGCTGGCCCCGGAACAGTTCGCAGCGCCGCTCAAATCTCTAGTCGCCAACTTCATCGTCAAGGACCTGCTCATGAATGACAGGGTGCGAATGTGTAACGCGAAGGGAGCAGGGACTGTGAGAGTACAACATGTGAAGCAAAGCATTGAAACTTGTTTATAATTCTACACTCGAATCCAAAGCTCATCAGTTCAATAACTTTGCTAAAATTATAGCAAGTGAGAACTTGCTGGATTTCCTAAAAGACTTTTTGTTTCACTCATTAAATTGTTCATTTTATTCTCAGATTCCTGGCAAGAAGACGACTAAACTCTGGGTTCCTGATGATGAGGTGTCGCCGGAAACTCAAGCCAAGGTGGTATTATTATTATTATTATTATTATTATTATTATTATTATTATTATTATTTCTCCTACTATTTCTGAAATGCGGTGTGTTCCTCAACGTTCCTGCCCACATTTAAACAGTGTCTGACTTTCTCCCGGGTTCAGATCCAGGGAATCAAGCTGATGGTGAGGTGGTTGTTGGGAGTGAAGAACAACCAGAGCAAGTCGGGGAACTCCACCCTGAGGATGCTGACGGCGATCCTCCACAGCGACGGCGACCTGACGGAGCAGGGCAGGATGGGGTGAGCTTCAGACACACCTGAGCGGCTTCGTGAGGAGTCTTGCCATTTTCACTGACGCGCTAAATTTTAATGGGTCTCCTGGACCCTCGGGGGGGGCGCCCAGCCTCGATCGCGGTAATTAATGAAGCTCCCGTTTTGCGGCTGTCTTCCAGGAAACCAGACATGTCGAGGCTGCGGTTGGCGGCGGCGTGCGCTCTGTTGAAACTGGCCCAGGAGCCCTGCTACCACGAAATCATCACATTGGAGCAATATCAGCTGTGCGCTCTGGTCATCAATGTAAGACCTACGTTTTGGTTTAGATTTCCTGTTCTGCTGGGATTTTTCTCTCACGCTGCCTTCCCCTCCGCCGCAGGACGAGTGCTACCAGGTGCGGCAGTGCTTCTCCCAGAAGCTCCACCGGGGCCTGTGCCGCCTGCGCCTGCCCCTGGAATACATGGCGGTGTTCGCCCTGTGCGCCAAGGACCCCGTGAAGGAGAGGAGGGCTCACGCTCGCCAGTGTCTGGCGAAGAACGTCAACATCCGCAGGGAGTACCTCAAACAGCACGCGGCCATCAGCGGTAAGGAGCCCGACGGTGAAACCCGGCTCCGTGCCGTGACCCCGGTAGATACCGACACTTTTGGTGATGTTCCCCCCCCCCCCAGACAAGCTCTTCTCCCTGCTGCCGGAGTACGTGGTGCCGTACGCCATCCACCTCCTGGCTCACGACCCGGACTACGTGAAGGTGCAGGACATCGAGCAGCTTAAAGAAATTAAAGAGTGAGTGGAGGGAGGGGAAAAAGCGTCCGCACGGCTCCGTCGGTCCCAGGAACGCAGAGAGAAAGTTCTGGATCCGCGTTGAAGCTTGACACCCGTTCTGTCGTCGTCAGGGCTCTGTGGTTCGTCCTGGAGATCATCATGGCCAAGAACGAGAACAACAGCCACGCCTTCATCAGGAAGATGGTGGAAAACATCAAGCAGACGAAGGACGCCCAGGCGCCCAGCGACTCCAAAACCAACGAGGTGCCGGGCCGGCGCACGTCCGCACGCAGGCGGCGACGCCTCGGAGCCGCCTGTCCTTCATTTGCGTGTTTCTCCCGCAGAAACTCTACACGGTGTGCGACGTAGCCATGAACATCATCATGTCGAAGAGCACCACCTACAGCCTGGAGTCCCCGAAAGACCCCGTCGTCCCGTCGCGCTTCTTCACCAAACCAGACAAGGTGAGTCGTCGTCGCTGCCGCCGCCGCCGTCCAGCATCCAGCGTCCGGAATCCCCCCTGAAGTCGTCCTCTGACAGCCGATCGCCGTCTCTTTCAGAATTTCAGCAACACGAAAAATTACCTCCCTGCAGAAATGAAGGTTTTCTTCACGCCGGGAAAGGTGAGGTCCGCCTCGCTCCACAGGAAACGCCGCTCCAGGCCGGTGAAATGTGACACTAACCCCGCCGCTCCGTCCTCCTCCAGCCCAAATCGGCCAACGTGCTGGGCGCCGTCAACAAGCCGCTGTCCACGGCGGGCAAGCAGCTGCAGAGTAAAGCGTCCCGAATGGAGACGGCCAGTAACGACGACCCGTCCTCCAACCCCGGCTCCCCGCAGCGCAGCAAGACCAGGTACCGACGGGTCAAAGGTCACCTCCCAGTCAGTGAATCCCTCCAGCTCGTGTTTAAAAAAAAAAAAAAAAATGTATTTACCGTTTTTCAGGCACGATAGCACAGAAATGGATCACAGCGAGAACGAGGACATCAGCTTCAAGATGGCAGACAGCGTCGAAAAGGTAACAAATCTTTGTCTCCTTTACTCCTGACAGCGAAGTGAAAATAAACACCGAACATCGAAAAAAACTAACAACTTGATTGTTTAGATCACTCCCCCCCCCGTCTCCTCTGAAGGTTCTCGGTACAGATAATCTGGAACAATCCCTGAAATGACACGCTCGCCGCAAACAAGTAGAGAAGCGGCGTTGCCGCGATCCGGTCGAGTGCCGGCCGCAATAAATATCGGAGTCTCCATGTTTGGTTTCCACTGTGCAAACAGCCGCTGGATTTAAGTCAAGAAACGGCGTGCGAGCTCAAGCTGTGTAAACGGCAATAAATAACAGCTTCCAAAATGGCCGCATAGAGAAGTGTGTGTGTGGAGAAAAAACTGAATGGATGTTTTTTTGTTTGCTTTTTTTTCTGGAGTTTATAATCTGGTGTTTCTGATCGCAGGAGATTGAAAAGCCGCGCGGCCGCAAGCGGGGCGTGGCGTCCACCGACGACCAGGAGAGCAAGCCCAAGCGCGGCCGCAAGAAGGCGGCGGCCAACACGACGGCGGCGGCCGAGCCGGACGACCAGTGGGACGAGGACACCCGGCCGGAGGACGAGCAGAACAGTCCTCCCAAGAAAGGCCGCCGAGGCCGGCCGCCCAAGTCCGCCGCCGCCGCCAGCCAGGAGACCCCCGCCAAGGGCAGGAGGGGGCGCAAGAGGGCGGCGCCCCCGCCGGAGGACGACGAGGACGAGGAGGAGGAGGAAGAGGAGAGGGCCGAGGAGGAAGCGGAGGACGAGGACGAGGAGGACGACAGGAGCAGCGAGAACATGGAGGTGAAGCCCAAAGGAGGACGGCAAGCCAGGACGCCGCGGCGGTCGCAGGGGTGAGCGAGAGAGAGAGAGAGAGTAAAGGAGGACCAGGATTTCTGTCGGCGAGAATCAGGATGAGAGTTTCTGCTTTGCTCCGCAGCTCGGAGGCGGCGGAGTCGACGCCACAGAAGAGGAGAGGTCGTCCGCCGAAGTCAGCCCAGCCAGCAGCCAAGAAGCCAGCGTAATGACCGGCAGATCCGTTTGTAACCACCCGAGAGAAGCAGAGCCTGTGTCATCGTGTGTGTGTGTGTTTCCGTTCCAGGCGTGGCGGCCGGTCGAAAGCAGCCGCCGCTAAAGACGACTCTGAGGACGAGGACGAAGAGGAGGAGGAGGAGCAGGAGGACGAGCCCACACCCAAGGTACAGAATCCCACAGCCGCCCGAACCGACTGTGAATGAACCGAAGCGTTGCTTTCCTCTTTGAATCGTTTCTTTTTTTTTTCCCCTCTCAGGGTCGCAAGAAGGCCGGAGGGCGAAGAAGATGAGCTAAAAAAAAAAAAAAAAAAAAGGAGGATTTAAAAAAAAGACGCACGTCTCCTCTGACGTTACGGAGGAATGACGCAGGAAAGAAAATATGGACATTGAACTTTTTAAATTTTTTCATATGCCGACGCTCCTACTGTTACATGAATTTCCACACATGCATTGACCACGTGCGCACTCCTCCGTCAGTACATCCTCCACTGTGGGCCGTTGCTTTGTGTTGCATTGTGATGATGTTTGCCACATTAAGTAGAAAGGATTTTAACAGAAAAACAAATGAGAAAGGAAAAAAAAAAACAAACAACAAAAACCAACCAGTTCCTCTTGTAAATAGTCTCTTCTGTCTGTTCCATGTTCTGTTGTTGTGTTTGATGGGGGGAAGCTGTAAAGCCTCGACCCGTTGATATTATTAAAGTGCTCCCATAAAGCAATATTGCTGATCCGATCTCCCTCTGTGTCCTACTTTTAAAAAGAACCGAAAGAGATTAATCGCGACTTTTTGTGACGTTGTTGTTTTACGTTAAAGAAACCATGTTTTATGTTTACAGTCCTGTATATTTTTATTTCCTCTTTTGTTTTTTTTTTTACCATGTATTGGAAAAAAAAAAAAAAAAAAAAACACGATGTCAGAAACCTGTTCAAATGTAGAGTTGCTGCAGGAAGTGATTGTAGTTCATGTTTCTTCATCTTTGGGTTTGTAGAAGGGAGCGGTGTCGGTCACGGCGACGCCGACGTGGCTCCACACCCGCCACTCACATCCTCCGTTGTATCAATATAATTCTCTATAAAACCTGAAATACTCGATTCCTCTTTATTTTTGCTCCGAAACTCGGGGATTTCTTGGCTTCGAATGTTGAAAAAGCTAAATTATACCTTACTAACTGACAGTCTGGTCAGTGTTTGTGCTGCCAGGCATCAATAGATGGACTACTTCCTGTTGTGTGTGTGACTCTGGCTGTGCCCTACACCGTTCATGCATACATTCACTTGAGTTCTGAACTTTCCAGCGCCGCTCAGCTGGATGGAAAAAACTTCTGCACCGTGTTCTGGGTCGTGGTTGTGAACCGTGACCAGACCCTGATCACACGCTGTTCAGACGCCAGTTAACGCATATTCCCGTACATTACAGGAACAGCCACCGGGAGTTCTTCAAGTCAAAGTTATTCAGTGATAAACTCTGAGCTAAGTGAGCTGATCCCTTTAAAAAAGAAAAAAAATTGTTTTCATGGAAAGCAGCCACAGATTTTCAACTGGATGAAGGTCTGGACTCGGACCTGTCCATTCCCACACAGATATGTTTGGATATATTATGTTTCACTCCGCTGTAGGTCTGGTTGTGTGTGTGTGTGTGTGTATGTCCTTGTCCCTCCTGGAGAAAAGCATCCCTACAGCATGATGCTGCCACCACCATACTCCTCAGTGTGGATGGTGTGTTCAGGGTGATGTGCAGTGCTGGTTTTTCACCATATGCAACAATTTGCATTTAGTCAGAAGAGTTCAGTTTTGGTCTGATCTGCTTCTCTGATCTACTGAAACACACACACACACACACACACACACACACACACACACACACACAGATCAACAGATACTCTTCCTCTGGTACTCATACAGATGCTGCCATATCAGGATGACCAGCAATGAGTTTCCTGGCAACCAGGCTGGAGGCAGGAAGATAAGGAGGCAGTGTGATTAGGTTTTAAGCAGGATGAACCGAGGCTGCTGTTCGCATGTCTCCTCTTCACCCCCCCACCCCACCTCACCCCCCCCCCACCCCCCCCCACCCCCCCCCCCCCCCCACCCCCCCCCCCCCCCCCTTTTCTGCCTGCACCTGATTCTGCATGAACTTAATCCAAAGAGTAATGATCATGAGGTGCGTGTGTGTGTGTGCTGAGTGACATTTAAACAGAGTTATGACATTATCTGACGGCTGAGGATGGATGATAATGGTGCTGGTACCAAAATCAGATTAGGCCTTTTTTTTTTTTTTTTTTTTTTTTCCTTCTTCTTTTGCACCTGGGTCCTTTTCATTGCGCATTATTTATTTAGCTACAAGTAAAAAGAAAAAAATATTAAGGAAAAAAAACTAAACACAATTGATTAGACTTGAGATGAGCGCGTGCCATGTTACCTTTTAGTCGTTCACGCGCTCTTGCTTTCCGATAGATTGAGCCGCGGCCATCCGGGCGCGCGGAGCGCCTCGTGCGTCAGGCGCTCTGCTAATGATTGACAGGCTCGTGGGGGCTTCACAGCTGGCTGGCTGCGCTCCAGAGTCCTCAGTGTTTGGACACTGAAACCCAGCCAGCATGGTGAAGTGAAGCCGGTTAGAAACAGCCCGGAGCAGCGACAGGGAACCATGGGCAGCCCGCGCGCCCTCCTGACCCTGCTCCTCGCGCTCACCTCCGCCGCAGCGACGCCCAACGCGGGTCTGAAGACGTGGAGGCGCTTCAGGAAGCTGCCCTATCCGGGAGACAAGGCTTTCCTGTACGACACTTTCCCCAAGGGCTTCATCTGGGCCGTGGGCACGGCGGCGTACCAGGTGGAGGGCGCGTTCGAGAAGGACGGCAAGGGGCTCTCCATCTGGGACACCTTCACGCGCGGCGGGAGCCGCATGGCCAGGGGGGACGTGGGCAGCGACAGCTACCACAACGTCCGAGCCGACATTCGCGCCATCCAGCAGCTCAAAGTCAGCCACTACAGGTTCTCCCTGTCCTGGGCCAGGATCTTCCCCAACGGGACCCGCGGGAGCTACAACGAGGCCGGAACCGGCTACTACCGCGCGCTGCTCCGCAGGCTGAAGGAGGCGGGCGTGCAGCCGGTGGTCACGCTCTACCACTGGGACCTGCCCGACCACCTGCAGCAGACCCTGGGCGGCTGGAGCAACCCCGAGCTGGTGGGCATCTTCAGGGACTACGCCGACTTCTGCTTCCAGACCTTCGGGGACGACGTGAAGTTCTGGATCACCATCGATAACCCGTTCGTGGTGGCGCGCCACGGGTACGGCACCGGGGTGGTGGCGCCGGGCATCAAGAGCGACCCCGACCTGCCCTTCAGGGTGGGACACAACCTGATCAAGGCGCGTGCTCCCTCACTTCACTCCTGTTTTAGAACTTTTTGTTGTTTAATTCTCACGTGAATTTATTCTGAGAATTTACAATTTCATTCATTCTTTCATATTATCATCTCATATAGTTCAGTTTATACATGTTAAAATAAGAAACTGATCCCAAACTTGCTTTACTAACATTATATATTAAAGTTAATTTGTTGAATCTGCTGATCCAATTCACTCTATTTTTAATTCAGTGAGTAAAAAGTACTTTTTCTACAAAGACAATAAAGGAAGAATTAACTGTGTTTTGAAATAAAAAAAACATTTAAGAAAAAAAGCTTCATATACTGCATAATCTTTGAGTCTGTTTATCTATTCAGCTTTATTAATCTGCAGAACTCTTTAACCTGAACTGATGTTTTCCACTCCCTGTCACTACTCCATTATTTTTTCCCGGCTCTTCCTTTGTGCATCACCTTGAGTGTCTCCGTCTTTCCCGCAGGCTCACGCAGCCACCTGGCACCTGTACGACCGCCGCTACCGCCCCCGGCAGCAGGGGAAGCTGTCCATGGCTCTGGCCTCGCACTGGATCAAGCCCAGCCGCTCTCGCCCGGAGAGCCTGCGGGAGTGCCAGTGCTCGCTGGACCACATCCTGGGCTGGTTCGCCCGGCCGCTGTTCACGGACGGGGATTACCCGCCGTGCATGAAGGCCAGGCTGGGCTCGCGGCTGCCCTCCTTCACCCCGGAGGAGAGGGAGCAGGTGAGAGGGACCGCCGACTTCTTCGCCCTGTCCCACGGGGCGACGCTGAGCTTCCAGCTCGTCAACGACAGCCTCAAGTTCGGGCAGCAGGAAGACCTGGATCTGAGGATGCTGCTGTACTGGGTCGACAAAGAATACGACCGGCCCCCCATCTTTGTGGTGCAGAGCGGCTGGTACGTGATGCTGTGATTACCGTCGCTGTTGCCATCTGCTGTGTTGAACAACAAGATGGTCCCGTTCTCCAGGTACGTGCTGGGAAACACCAAAACCGAAGATCCTAAACACATGTACTACCTCAAGAGGTTCATCGCAGGAGCGCTAAAGTGTAAGAGCCACAAACCAACGCAGAGATAGTTTTACATTTTCCGAGACGTTAAGCACGCCTGTATCACCTGTCCTCCCGTGTTTGTGGAACAGCAATCGTCTTCGACGGCGTGAACGTGATCGGGTACACCGCCTGGTCGCTGATCGACGGCTTCGAGTGGCACCGGGAGTACGGGATACGGCGAGGACTGTACTACATCGACTTCAACACTCCGGAGATGACGAGGGAGCCGAAGACATCCGCCACGTTTTACCGGTACGTCAACTCCTGACCTCTGACCTCTGGTGCAAAAATGACCATCATGAATCATTAAGTATTGTCTTTGTTTCGTCTCTGTTAGTTTCAGTTTTTCATAAAACCAACAGGGGTGCTAAAATATCATCCATTAATAATTTTTTTTCTAATAATAAATCAGCGGATTCCTTCTCTGCCGTCTCCCATCACCAGACAGGAATATTGCTCAGTCTTGAATCTCTCTTGACTTATTTATAATAGGAGTATAATCTGGACACACCAGCAGCAGAGACAGTTCTCACTGTGAGAGCAGCTTGTCCTGACCTCTTCTGCTCCTTCACTTCTGTCGTCGTTTCACACAGTAACGTCATCCATAAGAACGGTTTTCCAGAGCTGCCGGAGAACAGACCAGCACAGGGGGTCTTCCCCTGCGATTTTGCTTGGGGGGTGTCGGCCAACTCCATACAGGTACGTCCATGACGGGGGTGAATGGAATTGAGTTCATCTATGGTGTAAAGGGGGGGGTCGGGGCTGACCGATCGATTTGCCCCATTTGGCCTTTACCTGCAGTTGTAAGCGTAGAGCCCGGCGCCGGGTTCCCAAGTGCATGTTTGCTCATGTGCGTGTTTTCATTTCTCTCCTGTTTGTTTGCCTCCACCCCTTATCGCAAGGTGGAGACCACTCCCAGCCAGTTCGCCGACCCCAATGTTTACCTCTGGAACGTCTCCAGCAACGGAGAGCTGACGAGGCTGGAGGGCTTCAGCGCTCCGCCTCTCCGCCGAAGCGCCAACTGCGCCGATTATGCCACCATTCAGCAGCAGGTCTCTGCTTCTCATGTCTAAAATTGTCGCACAAAGAGATGTGTTCTTCACGGATAACTTATCAGGCGCAGTGTAAATCCAGGAATCCAGCGTACCCATGCACAGGGAGAACATGCAAACACACTCTCGCTTCCTCCCTCCAGGTGAATGAGATCCTGCACGTGGGCGTGAACCACTTCCACTTCTCCCTCAACTGGTCGGCTCTGGTGCCCGCCGGCGACGTGGCTCGTCCGAACGCCACCCTGCTGGGCTACTACCGCTGCTTCACCCGCCAGCTGCAGCGCGCCAACGTCACGCCCGTGGTCACCCTGTGGCATCGCACGCGGCAGCGCAGCAGCCTGCCGGCCCCGCTGGACGCCAACAAGTGGCTGAGCAGGTCAGATGAGTTTGGCATTTAAAAAAAAAAAAAAAAAAAAAATTCACATCACCGCTGAGCAGTTTTCCTGAACGTCTCAGTCTGGAGGTCAGCCCCGAGCGCAGAACAAATAAATATTCATCTGAAGGCAGTTTGGGTTATCGCAGTTTATGATAGCTGACAGATTGGTCTGAGGTAAAAGTAAACATGCTGGAGGAACAGTCCGTCCTGCTAAATATATGCACTTAGCGGGCCGTTATCGCCCGCTGCCATATCTGTGACTGCCATTAGAGGGTCACACTAAACCCAGTGACCACAGCCATCTTCTTCATCCAGCCTGCAGTCTGGATTGGTCACCTGCAGACACACACTCACACACACACTCACTCACACACAGAGGCAATGCAGGGTGCTCTTTACAAATGAATCCTCACTGCTGAGTGTTTGATTCCCAGAGGCGCTCCGGAGGCCTTCGCGGACTACGCCAGGCTCTGCTACAGAGAACTCGGGGCTCACGTGAAGATGTGGATCACGCTGAACGAGCCCAACGACGAGATGGTGAGCTACCAGGAGGCCCACGAGATGCTGCGGGCGCACGCCCTGGCCTGGCACGCCTACGACGACGAGTTCAGGCGCCTGCAGGGAGGACAGGTTAGTGCCAGCTGTGGAGGTGAAGGGGCGACGACAGATTTACAGTTTCCTCCTGCAAACAAGCACTCTGTGGTCGTCTCAGGTGTCCCTGGCGCTGCACATGGACTGGGTGGAGCCGGCGTTCTCGTTCAGCCGAGAGGACGTGGAGCCGGCTCAGAGGGTCCTGGACTTCAAGGTGGGCTGGTTTGCCGAGCCCATCTTCGGCAGCGGGGACTATCCTCTGGGGATGAGGAGCTGGCTGCGGCAGCTCAACTCGCTGGAGTACGAATTTCCCGTTTCCTTTCCGGAATTCGCACACAGCTTTCACTGTGCTAGAAAATAAAATCTCTTGCGAGACTTAAGGTGCTGACAGAGCATCTCTGTTTGTCTAAAATGACATTCTCAATGTGTTTCTGCAGGCTGCCAGTTTTCAACGAGGAGTACAAGCTGCTGGTTAAAGGGACGTACGACTTCTTTGCCATCAGCCACTTCAGCACCAAACTGGTGACCCACGCTAAGGAGGACTCGTAAGCTCAAACTCTTCACGGTGACACTGGTCAGATGAAACTAAAAGTCCACTTCTAAAAAAATACCAACACTGCTCTGCAGATCCCACAGTGACCCAGCAGTTTCAGGTAGACATCAGTCTGTTACATGAAGACATTACTGCACCTGATCTTTTCCTTCTTTGTTCGTCCTCTGTGTCTGCAGATACACTTACACAGCCTTACTGGAGGTGCAGCACATGATCGACACCACGTGGATCCTGTCTCCCAGGCCTGTGGTGCCCTGGGGTCTGAGAAAAGCCCTCAACTGGGTAAGAAAGGGGAGATCCAAGTGATCCGAGTCTGTCAAAGAAATGATTTGATGCTAAAAACATATCCTAATAGTGAATTCATAAAAAATATGCTTCAATGAATAAGAAGAGTTTTGCTTTTAATACACATAGAGTTCAACAATAATGTCTTATGATGTGTAAAAGATCAGGATGGCGTTGGAAGCTGACGTTATTCCCGCCGTAACAGGTGAAGGAGCATTACGGCGACGTGCCCGTCTACGTGATGGCCAACGGGGTGCAGGAGGACCCCGCCCGCTTCAAAGACAGCCTGAGAGTTTACTACCTGTACAACTACATCAACGAAGCACTTAAAGGTGAGGCTACACACACACACACACACACACACACACACACACACACACACACACACACACACACACACACTGGCTCTTTAAAATAAACACATATAAATACTGTCGTCAGTGAATCTGTGCACTGAGCGCTCAGTCCTCGGTTCCCCCTCGATGGCCTCTTCATAGCTTAATTATTAGACAGGTATTTTGGTCGCTGACCTCCGGACGGACAGCTGACTGAGAGCCGGCGTATTGCTGAGATCAACAACAAATATTTGAGTCAAGGTTACTTGCCACCTACGTCCCTGTGATCGTAGAGTTTACCGGGTTGGAGAGGCCGTCCTGTCGCTATATGATGTGTACTCAGTGGCTCCACCGCTGTGTTGTAGTATTTTTCTACAGCCACTCATTGGAAACCCTCCAAAAACTTAAAACACTGATTAAATGTGACTCTTCAGGCTCTTAACTCAGGTTATTTTACCTGTACATCTAAATAAATGTGAATAGATTTATCATTTATTCCGTACACATTGTTGAAATTTTAATTGTGATAATTAAAAAAAAAATCAAATATTCTCAGATTGTATTTTTGTACTTTATAAATTTATTTTCCTTTTTAACAATTTGAATGATTTGTTTTCCACTGTATTCGTTTGTTTGGACACCTGTAAAAAAACAAAAGTACATGATAATTCTTTTTTATTTTTCCTTTTTTGTTGGTTTGGTTGCCTTCATGGTTTTTCCATGTCTGTTTTCAGTCATTAAAAGTGAAGTCTGCTTTTCTTAAATAGACACAGTTTAATGTCTTTTTAATGTTATTTCAGTTCAATTCATAAAATCACCAGCATGGACACGAACAACTTAAATCTTGTATCGTCTTTTACTGATGCTCGGATCATTTATTGTTTCAAAATAAAAGCTCGAAGGACTTCAATTATTAAGAAATGTTCACTTAATGAAAAGCAAGTCACACGTGTGTTTCCTCTCCCCCCTGCGAAGCGTACACCCTGAACGGCGTCAACCTGAAGGGCTACTTCGCCTACGCGCTGAGCGACAAAAGGGACCCGGAGTTCGGCATGTACGGCCAGGTCCACGAGGAGGTCATCGTCAAAGCCTCCCTGTCCAACTACCGCAACATCATCCAGCACAACGGCTTCCCCGACCCGGGCGCCGCGCCGCAGCGCTGCCCCGCCGCGCCGCCGTCCTGCCCCGGCTGCCACGTCCTGGAGAAGAGGCCTGTGGTGGGCTTCCTGACCCTGGTGGGCTCAGGGGTGCTGATCACCCTGGGCCTCATCATTTATTACGCCACCAAAAGACACAAAGAGTGCTACTGACGGCAAGATCTCTGTGTTTTTACCAGCGACTCTCAACAGAGAGTCCAGATGTTTTAGTTGTAGTTGCTTTGATTTGGTGTTGAACCGTTTGTGACTCGCACTTTAGGTGTTATAGCCGTTATTATGTCCTTTGTTAAACTGTTACTTTTAAAATATTTTAACGACTCCAGCACAGGAATGTCAAGTTGTTTCAGTTCATGAACCACAAAATTACCTTTGACTAATGTCAGTTTTAACAGGCTTATTCATAAATCTAAATATTCACATGTATATTTTTATATTGGTACAAAACCCAAACAAGATCTGTAAAGGAAAAATAATTGTAATTTCTATGTTATTCCATTTTTATTGACACAAACCACAAAAACCACACTGAACCTTTTAATTCTGTATTTTTTCCTTTGAACTGAAAGACTGAATCTCTCCCTCGGTGTTTGCTTTGTTTGGACGTTTCCCGTCTGGCGGGTGAAGCCCATCAGTGAGATGGATCCGAGTCCCTCATGGTGCCAAATCAGATTTGCTCTCTTCAGAGGAAGGGTCTGACACGCACTTCCAATTTCCAGCAGAGTTTATCGATTTATCATTGATTTATTGTCGAGGCTGCCAGATGACACCCCGTCAGTCTTTAGGGTGAATAGTGCAAAGGCCGCAACCTGCAGTAATAGAGTATATAATGACTTCAGTTCATGTTCAAACAACTCGCAGTGACGCAGCAATCATACCAGTGTTTGTTTTAACCACATCAAACCTAACAAGTGTGAACACAGGCCAAACTGAAAGCCCCGCTTCATTACGAAACCTCTCACCTCCAGCTCTCATTCGCTGTTCAGCAATATAAGAAAGCCTCATTCTGATACCTAATGGATAACCAGTGTCATATCTGAAGTCTGGCTGTGGGAAGAAACACACCTACACGCATGTTGGGATGATTATTTATTCTAACCACCATCTGGAAGATATCTCCAAGCTCGGAAATCTTTCCAATACACACTGTTGTTTGGTATTTAGATCACACATTTGACTTTATTAAAGCTACAGTTCAAACTTGTGTGTACTGCTGAAGGTTTGGACATAAAAAAAATCAAATACGGTTTATACAAAAAAAAAAATTCATGAGTGTTTTCTGCAGAGTACTGGAGGTTTTGTTGGGACAAAAATAGAGACTCATGGGGGGAAAAAAGTAAAGTTGCTCTCTCTCAAAACATCATGGCATCCAGACCGTCCTCCATGAACTTCTTGTAGATGGCCATGAACTTGGCAGTGAAAGCCTCCAGGTGGTAGATGGCTTTGTTCCCCAGCTGCAGTCTGTGTTCATAGTAAGCGGCCATGTGGGCCACCTCCGTCTTTAGCTGGCCGTCGCAGTTGCTCAACAATTCTTTGACCAGACCCTGTTAGATAATCAAACAAGCACAACTTTAAATACGGCCACGGCAGAGATTTGACTGCTTCGACAGAAGCGCTGCGGTGAATCGAACCTTCATGATGATATCGGGAGGGATGCAGTGAGTCAGCAGCTCGTAGAGTCTGGCTCGGACCTCCAGCAACCTGCAGCAGACACAGTTATGGATTTGGTGTTGAAACTCATCCGCCAGTGGGACGATCTGATCTGTAACTGTGTGGATGTTCGTACCTCTGAGGGCTCTGCTGGCTGACGATGGCATTGGCCGTTTCCCTGAGATAAACCTCCCAGTCCGTCTCAGGAATGTCCTGGTCCGCAGAGAACGGATATCTGCAGAAGTCAGACGATGGTTTATATTCGATGCTTTTTAAAGATCGTGGCGTAAAAATCACAACAATGACTGATCACGACTCACTGCTGCACTCTGCAGGCTTCACACATTAGGAGAGCTTTCCGTAGGTTGCGACCGGATTTCTCGCTGATTCGCTTGGCGAGCTCTGGCGGGAGCAGAAGACCCTCCTTTTTACAGACTGACGCGAGTACGCCACAGACCTGCACGACGGGGAAAAGGTTGAACATATCCACCACTTATTGAGTTGAAGTTATGAGTCCTAACTGCAGCGTCTCCTCCCTCACCTCCTCTGAGCTCGGCAGAGGAACTCTGACGGCCAGACAACGGCTCCGAATGGGTCCGATGACTTTGGAAGTGGAGGTGGAGCAGAGGATGAGACGGCAGGTGGCCATGTATTTTTCCATTGTTCGACGCAAAGCATGCTGGGCATCCTTCGTGAGTCTGTCCACGTCTGTAAGCAACACCACTGAGGAGAAAAGCAGAGTGAATACCTGAGAGTAAACATCTAATGTTATGACTCTACGCAATGATCAGAATCAGCAACATTTCTGTATAAACCTCGCGTGTTTTGGCAAAATGTTAGAGTAAGATATTTCACATAAAAGATGAGCTACTTAATCATTCACAGCAAAGTGTTACTACCGGTAATCTCATCTACCTTTAAACTCTCTTTGAGTGCTGGACTGGATTTGCTGGGACTGAGCAACGGTTTTGATCAGCTCCTGAACCACCACTCGGTCTTGGTTTCCTGCATCGCTGTACAACACAGCACATTACAACACACATTCAAAAGAGATCTGACTCAGATCGCAATATTGATGCAACTATAACAATATTCAAATGACATGCAGCAAAAGTATAACTGCAATTGATGAGTAAATGCATTTTTCTTTAAGCCCACCTTGGGTTGACTTCCAAGTGGTAATTGCTGGCTATTGTGTTGATCTCAATTTTCTTCTTCGATGGAGCCTGTTTGAAACAGAAATCAAAACTTTACCTGCAAACTCAAAGACTGGGATAAGATGTCCAACACTACATGTGAGCAGTGATATATTTAAACTGGGATTTTCATGGTAGTGACTTTGGACTTCAAAGGTTACATTTATTTTATGTAGTGCATCTCAGTTTTCACGTGCATTTGCACTAAATATGAGAAATCAGCCTGCAGCCTAATCCACCTTGAGGTAAAACAAACCAATCATCATCAAGATGCTCCTGTTATTTCCCCCCCTTCTTACCACAACGGTTTGATGCTCAATGCGGAGCTTCTCCACGCCGGCTCCGTACAGTTCCCTCAGCAGACACATGATGCGGGTCTTTTTCCCGGCACCGGAGGGCCCGTACACCAGCAAGTGAGGGAAGTCTCCACATTGAACCTGAAACACACATTCACAGAGAGGTTTTATTTCATTTTATAATACCTTTTGACAATGTGTAGTCAGACCTTAGTTTTACTTCTCAGTGTGTACCCTCCATTTAGTCTGTATGACACCTTGAAATTGAATAATGTGTGAAACTGTCGTGATGGTACAGTGCGTAACCCATCTGTACATTAAAAAAAGTTAACAAAAATGTAGACCTTCGGCCCTAAATTGTTTGCTAAAAAAATCAGTGAGGATATTTTGGAGTATATTAAGGCTCACACTGTAAACAAACAGACGTGTTTGATGCTAACACTGTTAGCATGCGTGAGGCTGTTCTTACCAGGTTCTTCAGCTGCGCTGCTTGCTCTTTATGAAAGTCCAGCTTGCCGAGCGACGTCGGTCGATATTTGTCCACCCACAGGCTCATCGCGTTATGAGTTTATTAAAAGTTAAAGTGTGTTTTGACAGCAGGCGGCCTGACTCTGCTCCCTTTTCTCCCGCCAAATAACAACAAGCCGCGCTGTGATGTAATATCCGCCACTGCTACGGAAAAGCAAGTGGGTCAAAAATAAGACACACGCGATCCGTAAATTAAACGTTTTTTTTGTTTTTTGTTTTTTTGAAGCAAACATGTACATTCACGAACTAAAGAATTTTGGAGTTTAGGCACGCATTGTAAGTTTAGGTAGCAACAAAACTGGCCGTCTTTTAATTTGCCAATATCTGTCTTTTTGTAAATATGGCCACAGTATGATGTAATGCCTTTGTTTTTCGCATTATTTCAATAGCATCACTCTGCCCCCTACAGGCGAAAAGAAGCAACTACGCAAAACTCATCAACGAGTATTTCTAATCTGATTAATTTATTTTACTCTCATTTTTTCCCCGTTGTTGCTTTTGACCTTCAGGAAAGCTAACAGGCTCACCGTGAGTAAGCTTATCTAAGCCTATCAACTTTTTCTTGAAGAAAAAAAAAGAGCATTCAGGAATGAAACAATTTAATATTTGGTTTGAGAGTTAATCTCTCACTCAACTGCGAAGCTGTATATTAATTCACGACTTTATTTTAATTTTAAGACTGTTTTCCATAAATTATATGCAAGAAGTAAAAGCATGCATTTGATTGGATATCAGCTTTAAGACAACTGGCTTTTAGGTAATCAATGTTAATTGGAAACATTGTTGTTTCAAGAACGTTTTCAATAATGTAATTTAAAACAAATTCATCTCTGTCTGTTTGTAGGTTTTTCATTTGCTTTGAAAGGTAAGTGAAACAAGAAGGAACACATCTTTATCTCAGTAGCAAAACTAATCTGAAGGTGCATTTCCAAACAAAATCAAATTAATTCAGTGCTTTGCTATCAATATATTCTTTTCAAACAATAAAAGTAAGGTAGCAACTCTTTCTAAGTATGTAGATAAAAAAGCAATGGGCAATGCTGTGTTTCCTAAAACCAGATCTTGCATTGATGAAAAGTGAATGCATTTTTCTCTAAAATAGAAAGCAGATAAAAGTCTGACCAGATTGAGGCTGCATCAATACTTTCTGCTCAAAGAAAAGATTACAACTACATTTAAAAAAAAACCCGCTGTCCCTGTTTACAGGATGTGTATGTTTTTATTGATCTGTATCAGCCAGAGTGCAACAGATCAAGCAGGTGATGGTAGGACTGGGAGCAGTCTTCTATGGCTCTTGGGAAGTAGTGTGTTGCTGCAATATCCTCCAGTGGTGGCAGCAGACACACAGTTTTTTTTCCCCTCCTGCAGTCTGCAGGGATTTTCTATCTGCTTCTGAGCAGCCTGCATATCAACCTGGGAAATCTGAAGAAGTCTCTTTGAACAACTTCATCTGTTCCACAGATTCTCCTATGATTCAGTTTGGAGCTGTTTTTTAGGTTAAAATTGTTTTTGTTTTACAATATTAGTTATTTGGTCTTGGAGGTGTTTAAAACCTTCAGCATCGTGTTGATGGTCTCTGCATCTCATTCCTGTCTCTTTTGTCTGTTATGGAGACGAGTCAGGCGACATTAGTGTCATCAACATATTCCACGCCACGTCATTTGCAAAGAAACTACAGTCAGGAAGATTTTTTCTTTTCTGCATCTGCTACTCATGAGCATTTGCATGTTTTTATTCATCACATCTAACCATATTCTATGTTTCTCAGAGTCATCAATGACTGCTGTCTTTGTTATGACCTGAAGCATGAAGACCTTTTCCTCTAGAGATGCATGTGATGGGAGCATGTTTAGAAGACTTGTGACTGGAGAAATGCATTTTAATTCAGAGAAATGCACGAGGGAAGAGGATGGATTCCTGGTGGAATCATGAATTAATGTTTATTTTATCCAGGTAAAATATTATTAGTACCACTTTTGCTAGATGGCTGATCATACTGAATGACAGAACTCTGTGTTTCAGTTGTCATTTTCGTAAAAAAGCCAATCAAAAAAACATGAGGCCCCCAGTAATTAAATTTTAATGATGAAATATGTCTCCCAGAAGCTGTTTGTGTGACTTCTGTATGACTTCTGTTATATTATGCGGTAGACATCCGTGTGTCGGTGTAGGAACTGGGAAAGTCGTGTTTTGTTGTCAAACAGCTCGGATGAGAGACGATGGAAAGCGTCTTTACTATGAAAGATACCACTCAGGAATGCCAGACAGCGTAATCTCAATCAAAATAAACAGTCCTGTGTAATGTAAACCGTGCTGTTATGTCACGTCGGGAAAGAAAAAGTGTGAGTTTGTAGTCTAAGTTCATTATAGCTTTCAGGGGACATTTCAAGTTTCTCATTATGATGTGAAAAGAGCCACGTTTTGTCATATTTTAGTCCATGGTGAACAAACAGCACATACCTCAGTGTCTTGTGACTGTCATCAGCTTATTGTTGTAAAGTGTAAGAAACAGGAAAAAAAAGTGACATTTTTGAAACATTTCTCCAATTACATGCGGATTATTAGTTGAAAGCGTCTATGCAGGTGCACATAACCAGTCAACAAAAACATTCATGATTTTGACTATGATGAACTAATGTCTCCCTGCTCACACGAGAACCCAAAGTGCAACTGAAAGATTTGTAGCGTGCAGTAAGTGAGCTGTAGAGAACATCCTCCTGTGCTTATCTGATGAACATGCCAGTTTGTAGTCAAAACTAGTACCTGTTGTCCCTCATTCTTCAAGCCGTATCTACTTTACACACTGCCGAGATAACGCAGCTCACCCAGGTCATTCTGACGTGATAGAGACATAACATTCAAAAGAGCACGACACTGTTTCTTCTTTATTTAGCATTTTTTATGGCATGAAAATGTCAAATGTCTTGTATTCTCTGCCCCCCCCCCTTTTTTTTTTATTAAAAAAAAAAAAACCCTGACACAGGTAACTATACCTCTCCGTGACAGGAATGTTACATATGAAGCAAGTCCCAGCAGGTTTCCGTAGCTTGTAATGAAATGCATACCTGGGTTATATTAATATACTGTAGATAAATCATCATACCAATGTAGGACGTTGCAACATCTGGAGCATGCTTTCCAAGTTCCTTCAGGCCAGATGACAATCATCCAGAAAGCATTCATTCATTCATAATTATCAATTTAATTTCATATACACACTGTGGTGGTTTTAACAGCTGCTGTTTAAAAGCTTTTAAAGTTCTTGTATATAAAATTGGATAAAATGCTTCTCGTATATGAACCTATCAAGCTGTTCAACAGTATTTTGTCCCTCATGATGCGCTCCATCTTGACCACATCTTTTTTTTTTTTAAGTAAAGGCCTCAACTGGCAGACTCAAGTCCAAGATCATCGAGCACAGTGTTTTCGTTCGTGGACAAATGTATTCCCTCCGAAAAGTGAAATTTATTGTTTTCTGGCAAACTCGAGGAATTCCACGGTCTGCCGACAGGTCCGCAGAGATCATGGGTGCTTCGGCGGACACAGGCAGGCACGACATGTGCACGGAGCCAGGGCCATTTACAGAGGGCAAAAAAAAAACAGTTTGAAGCATTACCTCATGTGTTGTCGAGGAATGTGCTTCAAAGGTGAAAAATCCTTCGCCCTGAGCTACATTGTACAGCAATGAGTGAAAAGGCGGAGCGTGGAGGGAGAGAGGGCCCCAAGCGGGTTTGTCTCCAAGCTGTTGATCGGTTGTATCATTTCTACAATACAATCTTTTCATTTGAGTTCAGTGCATAATTCAGTGTTTCCTCTTATATATCCATGTGTATCTTATGTATACACACACGCACATACACACACCTGCCTGTGGAGCTCCCAGTCCTCTTGCTGAGGTAATGTAGGAGGGCAGAGCATTCCTCAGCCCGTCTGGTTTCCCCTCCTCCCCTCACACTGCTTCCCATCTTTAGAGAAATGAACTCACTCTCTCTCGATCACCACTGTCATGCAGCATTGGAGTTTCCTTGGCTGCGCACGTCTCTTGCCGTCCTGCTTCTTCAAACCGCTTCTGGACGATGCGGCCCATGGACAAAAATGTCTGGTATGGTAAAAGTTTGTTATTCTGTATGATGCAGCCTCAGTTTTTTTGGATGAAGAAATGCTCCAATACATAACATACATAACATTATTGAGCACTGAAGCTTTCTTCTGTTTCAGATGTCACATAGGAAGATAATTTGTCTTAGTTTGCAGCTGTTTGCTACAGAACTGTTTGCTTGGAGAGAAGTTTTAGCTTCCAAAGATCCAAAGCTGTCCGTGTTCCTCAGTGAAGTAACACTCAGGATTTGTCACTTTCCTTCTGTGTGTTAGAAAGACAAAGAAAACACACTACGCAAGGGAAGGGCGTGTTGGCTACTGCCAAAAATAGCTAACTACCAGGAAAAAACAATGCATTTGTCTGTAAAAAAGAACAGAAATGTCTCAGTGTTCCAGTTTTGAGTTGTAAAGACAGTGATCGCTGGTTTGAATTGATTATATTTGCAGCTGTTTAACTGCAACGTAAATCATTTTATGCACTTTTTTCAAATATTAAACTTTACAGACAAAGTCTCTCATTGTAGATTCTCAATCCAACTGAAGTACTGCTGTCATGTTAAAAAAATAGTCAGGCAATGTGTTTGATTGACTGAACTTATATTATATGAGCATCTATTTGATCTATAAAGTCCAAGGTCCCTAAAATAAATCCAGATTTGTGTGTTTACATGTTTGAACATGGGTTTGCCAGATCTCACACGGTTTATTTCTTCCGTTCTCCCCTCTCATCTCCTCAGGTATCAAAGACATTCGTGCGCGGCCCAGGCCGTACGTCTCCTCCACGCACTAGTTCGTTAGCCGCCTCACCTGAATGAGCCAGCATCCACCCAGAAACACTAACAGACGAGGACTGGTATGATTGTAATGCACGAAAACCCATTAGCTACTCTGCCTGCTCGGGAGGAGTCTAGCAGGCGTAATTACCACCACGCCGTCCCTTTGGGTGACCTGCAGGGTCACATGACTCACAGCTTCAGCAGCCAGTCGTTAGTCATGTCTGAACCTGTCCCTCTGCAGAGCTGCGGTCTGGCTCACGTGGACGGTAGCGCCAAAAAATGGAGAGAGATGGGGCTCGACAGCAGCTCCCCCTGCGAGATCTCCGAGTGTGACTCGGAGCAGAATGGACACTGTGGATGTTCAGACACGTCTGCGGGAACAGGTCAGGACACGGAGGTGTCGGGCCGGGACGGCGGAGCTGATGCTCTCAGCGATTGCCTGGTGGAGGAGCAGCTCATGGCAGCTCCTGGTGTCTCCCCTGCGTCTGTAAAGGCGTCAGAGGACAGCTCCCAGGATGTGAGAATCGTGAAGCACAAGCCCAGTGCCATAGTTTTCAGTGATTACGAAGGCGGCCGGCTGAGCTTCGCCAACGGGAGCCCCGATGGGACCGGCTACTCCTCGTCGACGTCTGAGGACGATTTCCCCGAGACGTCGCAGTTCAAGGAGTTCCTGGTCAGCCGGCGGCGCAGAAAGCTGAGCAGGAACAGGAAGTGCACGAGGAGGAGACAGGATGCCAAAGCTAACAATGCCGCGTGTGATTGGATGAGGAGAACCAACAAGGGCAGACCTGAGTTCACAGGTGGTCGGGAGGAAGAGGCCTCGGAGCAAAACAATGGAGGAGAGGTGAGGAAAACAAGACAAGGGCAGAGCAAAAACAAGCAGAAAGAAGTGCTCAATTACCAAAACACTGCAGCTGCCTCGTGCTTGTGTTGTGCGGTAGATAAGCTCATTTCTTTAATAGAAGACATTTGTCTTGTCTTTGTACCAATACACAGGTTTCACTTTTAAACTCTGTTGTATTCAAGTTAAAAAAAAAAAGAGAAAGCATTGAGCGCGTGCCAAGCCAGAAAAAAAAAATTCCACGTGTCACTCTGTAATTAATCACATCGCGCGCACCTGTGGTTTCCTAATGCGACCTGTCAAAATGTCTGCAGTCAAGAGCCTTTAACTGTGAGACCTATCCGAACCGCTAGAGGGCAGCAATGTCTAACTCTTTCTGATTGGACAGGAGTCTGTTTTTTTTTTTTTTGCTTTTTTTTTTTGCTTTTGTGTGAAGAAGCAGGGATTCTTTAAAACAAATTCTTATTTTGTACATCCCATTTTAACTTAACAATAGAGAAATACATTAAAAGAGTTCCTTTTTAATCTCCAATAATGGCGAGAAAGAATCTAAACAAGCTATGGTGTCGCCGAGGATTCAGTGGAATTTTTTCACTAATACTTCTCAGAACCTTTTAGAATTAAATGATTCTGTTCTGATTCATTGATAAATACAAGAGCTTCTCAAACGGTTACCGGATCACTGGTCTGGAATCGAACATAATGTCTTACAGTCCCACACCATTGTTGTTAGAATGTCAAGCCTCACACTGTACGACTTTGTTGGGATGAGTGATAAATAGCAGGACTGTTTGGTTGCTCGTCTGCAGTAGTTGTCATTGTTACATTTTTGGTTTATTTTCTCTTTGTAATCATGGGGATATTCCAGGTGGGAACAGGTATCCCCCTGACTCTGGGAGTTTCCAGCAGCTGCCTCCCTTTGAACCCTGTGGCGCTCCCCGGGTGGCAAAACCACCGGTCACCGATCTGTGACCCTAAACCTTTGAACTGAAAGTCACACCAAAAAAAAAAAAAAAAAATCAACATAAAAAGAAATATTCCTGGCAGGTAAACCTCTTCTAACAAATTCCTCTCATATTTCTCCGAGCCCAGCCTGGCATCTTTTATCTCCCAGCATGCACCAAACCAGCAGGCATCCTTTCAGTGTGAGCACGGCCCTCGCTGTGTTCTCACACCTGTCAGAGCGGCCCTCCGTCCCCCTGGCACGTCCTTCACGGCGGCCCTCTGGCACGCCGCACGCCGCCGCTCTCCCCTCTTGGCCTGACATGAAAGGATTATTTCTGCCGGCGTTTCTTTTGTGATGTTCTCAGAGTTTGACCAAGTAGCTTTTAAAGTCACTTATCGACAGGCTCGGGCCGACGCTCATCTGAATACCTGTTTAGCCAAAGAGGCCCCGTTGTGGCTCCACATTCTTGAAATAATTTGGCTCCAGCAGTTTTGTCACACTTCTCATTGTGGTTAACAACTTCGCTAGGTTCAATATTTCAGGAACTTTAGTGTAAAAAGTTTAACCATCGATTACATGTTTGTGTTGACGGTGTTGGAGATCTTGCAAACTCTGTACACTTAAGCTGGGAACATTCTCACAATTAGGCGAGAATTTTAACTCTAATACTGTCACGAATTTGTAGTGAAATAGGATGAAAGTACGATTTTAAAACGCTCACTCGGAGATTCTAACTTCAGCAAACCCCACATAAAGCCGCCTCCGACAGATCAGACATCGCCGCTGGAGATTTCCTGTGTTTGATGCAAGCTGCAGTCCAGTGAACGGCTGTGTTTAGGATTGTGGAAGCAGATAACATACCACAGTATAATTGGAGCTAGTTAAAGAGCACTTCCAGCTTGGGCGAGGGTAATGAGCTGATGTTTGTCGGTGGCTGCTCTTAAGGACGGACGATGCAAGAAGTCGGTTAAAAATTCACACTTTCGTTCTCCCGCACGGAGCGACTTGTCCTCATAACTGTTTAGCTTCACTGGAGAGCAGAAGGGGAGTTTTATACACCAGTGATACACCTCTTGAAACACTCATGCTGAGATATATCAAGATAATAGATGTCTTAACCTTTCCAAGACTGGTCAGACCAATAATGAAAGAGCCTTTTAGCAGAGATGCCACGATGCATTAAGAGCTCTATCCTCTGTGACTACTTCAAGCAGAGACATATTAACATTTCATGATCTCTGAGAGCACTCTGCTGCGAACGTGAGTGTGTGAGTGTGTGCGGTCACGCGTCTATACGTCTGCTGTGGTGTGCGTTTGCGTTCACGTTAGCGGCGTTTGTGTGCCCCTCTGTGTTTCTCGTGTTTGCAGTCACTGAAAACCCCGGGCTGGCGGTGTTCTCCCCTCGCCCCGGCTCTGTCCCCCACAGCGAGGGTAAAAATAGCACCCCGGTTGCACATAGACAGCCTTCTGTGTTCCTGTGTGCAGGAATCTGGAGATGTGGGGGGGGCGCTGCAACACACAGGAAATGGCTTTACTGCCAAAGCCGTTTCTGCAGATATTTTTTAAAGCTGGTCAACATGATGAGTTTGGGAATGGGAGTGGACAGAAGGGTGTGTTTGTGTGTGTGTGTGTGTGTGAGAGGGTAGGTGGGTGGGTGAGGGCATGCCTGTGTGTATGCGTGTATGTGTGTGAGTGAGGGGGCTGTTTTTGGACTTCAAGCTCCTCAAAGGGGCCCTATGTGCTGCTATCAGCCTCTGGGACTCTGGGATTGGCAGCCGAGCCCAGAAACAAAGCAGTTTGTTCATTTCCTGAAAGGCCAGCGAACAAGTGTCTCAGTCAGAGTTTATGACCACTGGGTGGAGAGGAGAAGTTAAGAGTTCAGATATGTGCATAAGTATCTGCACAGACAGATGCAACTCAATTGCATAACGTGCACTGGCTACATTGCAGCTTTTATTTATCCGGCTTATTCCCAACCAGAGGCCACCTTTATCTTCGGCTTTAGCGTTTTGACGCTACAAAGGCTTCCGTCGTCCTCGCTTTACAGTAATCTCTTTGAGGTGTCACCTTTTCTACTGTGAGGGTACAGCGTGTGCTGGTGGCAGAATGAAAAAGCACAACGCTCATCTCTGAGGAGTCGGGAGGCAATGAAGGATGGAGTGGGTGGAGGAGGAGGAAGAGGAGTGTGTCAGGTTAAGCGGAGCAGCCTTTACTGATTACCAGCATGCATCAGCAGGCCTCAGTGAAAAGTCAACTCCTGGTTTTGCCCTTGAACCTCACTTATCTGCATTTGTCTTGTTCTGACCTTTATGTTCAGGCTGCGGCGTGCGATTCCATGGTCCTGCTGATGAAGCGCCTCGATCACCTCGGGGAGGGAATCCGGGAAGTAGGAAGCGCCAATTCCTCTGACTCATGCGCTGCCTCTGCTGAGAGCACCACGGTAAGTCAAGTCCAGGTCGTCCACACAGTTTCACTCACATGCTGATAAACTGTGCATTAATTAAACAAAAAAAAGGGAAACATTCTGATTAGGTTGTGCTTATTAAGGAGGTCCTTTTAAAACAATGTTCAAGAAGTTTCATGATTTTTTTCATGACTACATGAATCTGGTTAAAATGCCTCGACAAAAAATATGAAATGAATGTGAAGAATACTATAGTTTTTTGACAGTTGTTTGACACAGATCAAGAAATAACTGAAAATTAAAATGTATTCCTCATTTCATGTCAATTAACAGATAAAGATTGTCATTTCAATCCACAACCCACCCCCCAAGAAACCTGAAAATTGTGAAAAAAGTAGTTTGAAATGCGCCACTCTTTGTGTGTATAAGTTCACATATCGTTCTCTGTTCATATTGGTTTAATGGCTCATTTTGAGGGTCAGAGTTCTTTGACAAACTTTCTCAAACTATAACCTGCTATAGAGGTGCTTCCATAGCTTATCCTTGTTTTAATCACCACTTTATTACCAAACCCTGGCATCACTAAAGGAGAAGATTGATGATTCAGAAAGCCACTGTGTGCCATGCTGCTGTGACTGCACAGAAAATTTATAAGAATCTTTGATTAAAATATTGTGGCCAGGTTTTATGCGTTGCTCTTTTCATTCAATCAAAGCAGTCACTCCTTGCGTCCAAGATTAGGTTGGTATTTCTAAGCTTTAAACTTATGCCATATTTTACACACATTACATCATTGATGGACACACACACACACGCACACACACACACTCGGGATTTTTCATGAAGTCATCCAGCGTAGCACACATGTTGCTCAGGTGAGCGAGTTCTGAAGAGAATTCTTTGGAGTTGAAACTTGGTCGCCCTCCAAGCCTGCCGATTTTCCGC
The DNA here is from genome assembly GCF_902148845.1 of Salarias fasciatus. NCBI lineage: Eukaryota > Metazoa > Chordata > Actinopteri > Blenniiformes > Blenniidae > Salarias > Salarias fasciatus. Next base: position 16,304,415 of record NC_043754.1, read on the forward strand.
CTTTAAAAACCGTCGATAAATCAGGCGGCTTCTGACGGGTGTGACATCCATCTGGAAACATCCCCGTCACTACCAGCAGCCTCAGATAATAGGAGCTGAGCTCATCACGGCACACAAGTTATTTTAAAGGAGCATTAAACGCTGTTTTGGAGGAGGAGGAGCGCAGGACAGGATGGCTCTCCTCTCGTCTCTCAGGGCATTCCAGCGGCCTCATTATGCTTACCAAGTGTAAATCTGGTAACCTCAAATAGCTCTTAAACCAACAGCACAGAACGTCAGGAATTCCTATAAAATGGCTGCATTTAATCAAACTAATCTCATTCAAGCTGTCTGGAAACGGCAGTTAAACAACATTTATGATGAGACGTTTTTTAACTCTCTGCATCTCGTTCTCTGTCCTATAAGGTAGCACAGGGTGAAAGATATGACTGTAACGCAGCATAATGATCCGTAGTGAAAGAAATCGATGAAAATGGTTTAGTGCAGCTCGCTCCGCAGCGCCACTGGAAGCAGAGCAGTGGGCCCATCCATTACGTTTAAAGGATGATGAAGATTACCTCAGCCCACGACTGCAGGGCATCATTTTTCCTTCACAGTAAAACTGTGAAGCAGAGTTATAAATAGTTAAATGTCCTCTTAAGCGAAGCCAAATCGCCCCTGCATGCAGCCTCATCTGTTTGTTTGATCCGATGGTCTTCTCCCATCATGTGTCGATGAGGTCTCTGTCATTTCATTGTTAAGAAAATTACTGATGTCTTGTTTCGCCACTGAAAACTCCCAGATAGTAAAGTCTGATATCATTGCTCCAGTTTGTCACAGTTAGGATTTGTGTTTATGAGGTGGCTGTGGCTCCGTCGTTAGAGTGGGGCGTTTAAATGTGAATTTTATTTTGGATTGAAAGATGGCTGCAATAGGTTAACAAGTTGCCATGAAACTATGATGTGCAGCTTGAAACTTATTTACTCTGATTTTTCATAAAAAAAAAAAATACATCAAAAAAGGCATTCTGGGAAATACTGGACTGTTTCTCAATTCAGTTTCTTCTGTCGTTCAGTTTTCTCTCCCTTCCTGCGGGGACTTGCACATACCTGAATGAATCTTTCCCTGATGTCTTGAAACACATGACTGTGATTCGCCTCTTAATAAAAACTGTGTGTGTGCGTGTCTGAAACTTGTGTTTCATTTCTGTGCCCCGACATGCTAAACTAAGACAGAAAACCGAGTGAAAATTGCACTTCATTTGAGTAATGTTCACATTATCTCTGCTGCTGGGTTTTCATTCGTGTTGTTGAGTTTAATTCAACGATGTTTCCTCCGAGGGACTTTTCTTCATAATATTCCTGATAGTTAAGTAAGATAGAACAAAGCATCAACAGTGAAAAAGTTAAAAAATACATGCAAACGTTCAATGACTTGCAGTTTGATGATGCTTTGCTTTGAGGACACGCTGTCTCTCATGTTCTTACGCAACTGTGACTACAACAGAAAATTAGCAGCAGCGTTGTGGCAGCTCGATGATGGAAACACTCTTCAGGGTCAAAAAGGGAATTTTCCACACAGACAAGCATTGTGTGTTGTAACGAGGAGAAAATGCGTCTCTGTGTGTGTGAACGCGCGGTGGATCTTAGCTCAAAATAAGCTTACTGTTTGGAAAAAAATCAATGCTTTCACTTTCAGCTACACACACACACACACACACACTTTATTAGCCCAGGGCTTTCTGAGCGGGAAGAGCTGCAGTGGGTACAGTAGTTGAGTCATCGGGTCAAGCAAGAGATGAACTTTCCAGTGTTGTCACTCAGCAGCGAAATGTAAAATATGAGGATGAAACGGAGTGCGGGGGATTTTCTGCACGGTGGAAGGTCAGACTTATCATCAGCAGGGTCTTTTATCTCCAATCTGCTTCCAATAAACCCGGAGACACCGAGGACCGCGGCGTTAGGTAACATGAAGGCTGTTGCTGTGGTAAAATGCCAAACAAGGAACTGATGCATTCAATTGACTGCATAATTTAGAGGTCTGATGATATCGAGAGAGAATATCCTGGTTTGGAATGGAAATTTTCGTCCCCTCTCTTTATGAATGATATTTTGCAACAAATATTTAGATAACAAAATGGATACGTTAGTAGCCATTTGAGACATTACGAATAGGACAGAGAGGAAAAAGCAGTCTTGTAGGTGACTCTAAATTCAGAAATTTTCCCCATATCTTTAAATAAATGCATTTCCTTGCTAAATGACAGAAGACAACAAAACTAGTTGTTGATATGACCCACTCATCGTCACACAAGTTTGAGAAAATATAATTATAATAACAAAAGCCAAATGAATAAGCAAATGCAATGCCTGTGATGAACGTGTGTTTAATATCTGCTCCATGATCAAGAGTGAAAACTCATTTTCAGTATTCAGGAAAACAGATGAAAATTCCTTCAGAAGCTAGGAAAACATTTTAAGGTCAGTATTGTCGGGACCACAGGGGATCTACATCTGCCGAGGAGCCTGTGATATGATCAAAAGATCCCCAAAAGCCACAGAGAGAGAGAGAGAGAGAGAGAGAGAGATTGATCTTTGGGTTTTGGTTTTGGTAGTTTTGTGCTGATGCTGAAGCACCTCTCCAGGTCTCCATCTGACTTCCTCTTCCCGGCTCTCATTCCTTTCCCAGGGTGCTGCGGTGGCTGGCAGAGCCGGTCAGGACCCGGAGACCTCCAAACCCGAGGCGCTGACCAGACGCCGCTCTCGACCTCTGACCCGCAGCAGACCGCTGACCCGCTCGTCCCTCTCGTCCCCCGCACATCTCCAAGCTCGACGGGCCAGGGTGAGTGACGGCTTCGTTTGGAGGCTGAGGCTGCAGGTGATGGATCTGGACAGAAAGGGGAAACAGATTTCTCCTTTCAACGTTTACATTCTACTGCTGCCAGCCCCACAGAGGCCGACTTGCTCTCACTGATGATTGCATCAGATTACCTCTCACATCCAGGGACGATAATCAGATTATAGACTCCGCGCAAACCTGCAGACTTTCCTCCAAACACGCCGGTTTTGTAAGAACAACGCAGCTGGACAAGAGAAACATGGCTGCCTGCGGTAAACTGCCAGCTAACGTCTTCCTGAAAGAAATTCAGACGGCTCTGGTGGGTGCTCAGGAGTCTCGCCCCAAATCGAGAAGATCCCAGTCTGATTCTGGGATCGGGACCTTTCTGTGTGGGGTTTGCATGTTCTCGCTGACTTTTATAGCTCATTACCCAGATCTCTTTTCTAGGAAAGTTCCCATATTCCTCATTTTGTGTATTTGAACCTATTTAAGTGTTATTTCAGTTAAAAACGCTTAGATTTCCGTATTTTCCGTCCTCAATCCAGCTACGGCACCAAATGACCCGTGAACGGAATACAGTGTCGACGTGCGGTTCACCCTGACGTGTCAGAAATATTAGTGTGTGAGTGTGTGTGTGTGTGTGTGCGCGCGCGTGCACGTTGGTGCGTGTCGGTATAAGTAAAGGGAGCAGCAGGGGCCGTGGGATCAGACCGATGGTAAGGAGTGGGTTTATTTTCCCCTAACCGTGACTGATAAAGCACAGCTGTCCAAACTCACACACACACACACACACACACACACACACATACACACACACTCTCAACATTCCTGTTCGCTCCACACTTAGAGCATGTTTCTGCTTCAAAATTATTTTTAGAAGTTGTTCTTTTTGAAGGGATTGTCACACTTCAGCATGAACTGCAAGGACATCGCTCCTATAATTGTGAGATTTCTGCCAGTCAGTTTAAAATGGCATCATCCATTCATCCATCCATCTGGAGGGAAAAAAACGCACAAACTTTCAGGGAGAACATGCAAACTCTGCACAGAAAGAGCCCCAACAGACTCGAACCAGACATTTGAGTTCATGAATAAATTTAAACAGACTCTCCTCTCGCCTGATACTAAATATAGCCCCGCTCTCCTGCCTGTCTTCATTTTGACTCGGTTTTTATTTTTAGAACCTGAACTGTGGTTTTCCTGAAGCGATTTACAGTCAGCAGTATGATTTCTGGGAAATCCCCTCCAAATCAGTGCAGAAATTCCCATGAAACAGTCGGACTGCAGGTGCTTGATGTGGCGAATCCCGGCCTCTTTTTATGGATTGCCGGGGTTTCGTTCCTGTGACAGTAGCTGCATTCATTATCCACTCTCTGTTTGGGGATAGAGTTTCCTCACACCGGAAATGAATCCAGGTCATTTGAATCTCTGATCTTGAGGTCTGTCCGTCCCCCATGAGTCCAGAAACATGTGTGAACATGTGTGATGCTTGTCTCACGATCAGAGTCGAGGCTTCCTGGTTTGTTACTGTTTCTTTCAATAAAAGCTTTGTTTTTTCTATCCCTCCTTGTTAAACGTAGCACAGCATCATTTATTTTGATGACCTCTTTTTTTTTTTTGTCATGTCCTTTTTTCCCGTCTTTCCAAACTGAATCAGAGACTCTAAAGTCAACACAGACACATGTGCAATATCCTCTCCAATTTCCTCCGCTTTAATTGCATCATTTAATATGATTGAAGTCTCTCTTCCTGAAAAAGGCTCGCAGCAGCCTCATTTATCAAAACTGATGTCAGCATTTAAACGGGGTTTTCCTCAATGCGAATTTTTTTTTTTCCAACCTTGAATTCTGCTAAATCTCTTTTTGATGTCCACAAATACGCTGCTGTGACTCGGAAGGTTTTTATATGAGCAAGTCATGATCAAACTGACTGATTTCACATTTGCTTGTTATTGTTTTGGTAGTTATTTTCAATCTCTTCCCCCCTTCTGTTTTCTCATATCAGGCCGCTGCGAAGATGAACATCGGATCAGCAGGTAAGTGTGTGTGAGACTGTGTTTTAATGGATGTGTCCATTCAGCCTCCTACCTGCTGGACTGTTTGTATTCCCACTTAAAAGTAATAATACCGTCCACGTGCAGATGTTTGCATCAAAAAAGAGATGAAAAAAAGTAGAAAAAAACCTCTTCTGGCTTGAAGTTCATTCACAGAAATTCATCTTTTTCACTCAACAGAAACAGATTGTATAAATCAAAATGACTGTGGCTGTAATTCACTCTCTTCATTTGGTTTTGTCATTCCTCCCTTTTCACTCTGGGACTCGTGTTTCCAGAAACTGCGATATACAAGATGGGGATGATGAACGAGGCCGAGCCCGACCTCGCCCGTATCTCTTATCCTCGGAGTGTGTCTCTCTTGACTGACATGCACAGGCGTCACGGTTAAGCACATCCCGGCGAGATGTCTTGGCGACAGGGTCACATTCGCTGCGCTGTGGGATTGTTTGCTTTTGTGTGTTTGGTCTGTGTGTGTGTGTGTGTGTGTGTGTGTGTGTGTGTGTGTGTGTGTGTGTGTGTGTGTGTGTGTGTGTGTACGGGTTGTAACAGTTGGGGTGTCTCAGATGTGGCGCTGCCACCAGCCGGGGTCACGTTACTGTCAGTGATTGTCTGCGGAGGCGAGGTGTGTGTGTGTGTGGGTAATGAGGCCCCCGAGGCTGCGGAGAGGTCGGGAGTGATGCTGTGTGACGAGGGCGTGGGCGTGTACGTGTACGTGCGCTCGTATATTTGTCAGAGCGAGAAACGTTTCGTACGAACACGAGGGAAGAGTGTAGATCGGGTTCATTGTTTGAGCTCTCCTGCTTTGGGTTTATTTTCTCACTCCAAAGTGTTTATTTATTCTTTGGCTGTTTGACAAAAAAAAAAAAAAAAAAAATCCTCTCTAATCAATCAGTGTTTGCCGGCCTGTGTGGTCTGCAGCAAGATATGATATGGTCATATCTCAGTTCACATAGCTGACATTCACTCTGCTCCGTCAGATAAACAGGGAATTCCTCCCGCAGCCTCAACCAGAACCGCTGGTGTTAATACACCGCTGGGTGCAGATTATTGTAATTATCTACTGTATCTGGAAGATTTATACTGACTGTGACAGTTTTATCGAGCATCTTTTGACTTTATAATGGAAATTATGGGATTTATACCTAATCTGCGCTCAAGCTGCTGAGGAAGCAGGAGCAGATGAATTATTCTAAGTAATTAAGTACATAAAAAGATTCTGGGAAAATAATATGTTTTCACAGGGGATTAGTTGGTGAAGATCAGGCAGATCATGAGTTCACAAAGTGTGGGAGGATGCATGTTTTGTCTTGTTGCAAGTAGTAGTAATTCCTTGTCGAATGCCAGATTTCCGAATCCCCCTCCCATTATAAGACATAATGGGTAATATCGGCAATTAAAAGGATTACTGTAGTCATGCTTGTTACAGGCTTTTTGTTTTAATCTGGTCGATCTTCATCTGCAGACTAACTGCTGTCAAACGTGCATGTGGCATGATGGCGATGTTTTTTTTTTTTTGTCAGCTGAACTTAACAACAGTTTAAAAATTGCTCGAAGGACTCGGACCAGTGACAGAAATTCCTCTTTTGCGTGCGCCAAAACCAACAGAGATCTGATGCAAAGATATCTCTGATGACAGTCACTTCCTGTGTTTAGCTTGCGCTGCATTCAGACGGACATGAGACTGCACCACAGATAATTTGGCGTCTCGATTCAGCCGCTTAAGCTGTTTTACTGTACTTTAACTTTCCTGTTGCCACTGACAGGATTTCAAGACTTTTTGTTTCAGCGTCAAGGTTTAACTGATGTTATTGAAAGTTGAAGTTATCCTTGAAAGGGGATCAGAAGCAGTCATTTATAGCGTATTTTTTGCAATAAGATGAAAATATATCTATGCAGCGTGAATTCTTAGAAGTCAGGAAGAGGTGCATTTGATGTTGCAGAGAAGGAAATGAATGAACAAACTATATATCTGTCCTTTGGGTTGGTTTTAGGTTGGCATGCACCCTGGGAAGATATTTCAGCCCTCAACTCACTATATTCTGATAACACACGGCAAGTTGAATGTGTCAGAATGTGAGAAAATGAACAAATTAGCATTAATTTTCTCACATGGATTCACACTGGACTGGTGCTTTTTGTTAAAAAACAAGAAGAAAGACAAGAAAATGAGTTCTTTGTGAATGTAGGCCAAATGAAATGGATCCTCTTCAGAAGTGCAGAAGTTCCTAGATTAAGACTAAACATAGATGTTGAAGGTTCATATCAAATTTGCCGTAGTTCTAATGAGGGGAAACACTCAGCCAAGGAGGATTTGAAGCGTCCAGACAGTTTCGCAGAACATCCAGAAGCCTCGAGTATGGAGAAACTGCTTCATTGAATATGTTTATGGAGCTGCATAGTGTGAACCTCTGCAAATCTATTAAGCTTTGAATTTCAGTGCGTGATATTAGTTTTATTCCACCTTTACGTTTTTACCTAAGATTTACTCCTTTGTGATCGTTTAGATTTTGTAATAGTAATAACAGTAATAAAAGTAATAGCTGCTTCTTTTCAAGGCGCTGATCTATTCCAAATGACCTTGGCCTGAAAAACACACACTGACACACTTTCTCCACTGTTTTACTGCAGTGGAGGATTATAAAAATATATAATCCATCAGAGTTCACGCATTATTGGAACATGCTCTGGGAGGCTGTGAGTAATCTCACCCTATGGCCTGAGAATCCTTTTAGCACGTCTGCTGCATGGATTCAGTATGTTTTTAATATGTCTGACTTGAAGGATTCGACTAATCTGCAGCTCCAGCAGGTCTCTGACACACTTTTTCCTCGAGTTGCGCTGATACTTAACCCAAATGTTTCTTTTCATTTCAGCCATTCGGAAAATCGCAAATTTCCTCCTTCAGCTCGTATAAAAACGAGTTACGGTTTGTCAAAAAAAAACGTGACAGAAAAAGTGAAATAAAAAGTTACAATGTGCTATCCTTAAGTTCCCTCACACACAAAAGCAGTTGGCTCAGCAATTAACTTGCAGTAAACCCTCCTCAGTTAATGATGGTGGTTTATTGTAGTGTTCACATGTGTGCATGCATGTGTGTGTGTTTGGACCAACCTGAGCGCTGTTATAAAGGGTTTGTAGTGGTAGGAGGTCCCTTATTAAGTCAGTAATTGTGTGCTTGTGTGTGTGTGTGTGTGTGTGTGTGTGTGTGTGTGTGTGTGCGTGTGTGTGTGTGTGCATAAATATTGCAGCAGTGCTTTAACAAGTCTGGAAGTGGATTTGGCTCCAGTCCCAGTCCCTCTTTCCATTTCTTTCTTCACCTCCTCCTTTTCATTACTCCTCTATCTCCTTCCCATCTCACCTGCTGTCTTCTCCGATCATTCAAGACGTTCATTTTTTTCTCTTCACTGTTTCATTCAGTTGTTTTGATTTGTTTACTATCCACTTACTTTCAAACTGTAGATGCCCATAGATGTACTCATACATAATAATGGAATCATGTGAGGTGCAGAAACACATATGAAGCCCAGACACCACCTCAATGAAATCAGCTAATAGAAAGCAAGACCACCCCTTGTCACTAAAAATGAACGTTGCCTCCTTGTGCCATCAACCTCACTGTTGCAAAACTCAGTAATTGCATTGGGTACAGCAGGATTTCAAAACTTCTGAAGAAAGGAGTGTAATCAGGAAGTGGAAAAAAAAAAACATAATTTCAACATTCGTCAGCCTTGACAGCCAAGTGCTCACTGTATGATTTGGTGAGAAAAAACAAAAATCAAGCTTGTCTGCTTGTAGAGAGGTTCTAAAAGAGTCGGGACCAGCAGGTACAAATGTTTAAAAAAAAGTAATGCTTTATGCACGTTCACCTTGCAAGACTCCACTGCTGTTAAAACCTGTGAAAATGCCGGCAGAATAAAGTCTCCTCAGATGAAATCGTCATCTATACCATGTTTGGAGGAAAAATGAAGCGATACGAACCGTAAAGTTTGGAGGTGGGAACCGTTTCCCTTCATATGGTGCTGGCAAACGTGATGTAACTGAAAGACGGATGGATTGGAAAGTGCTCTGACACATTCTTGATAAAAATCTGCTGCCGTCTGTCAGGATGATGAAGACGAAATGAGGGTGGACATTTCAGCAAGACAATGAGCCAAGCGAACTCTCAGCTGGTTTCAGAGAAAGAAAACAAAGCTGCTGCGGAAAGAACATGAACTCCTCAATGCAGCATCTGTCTGGGCTCTGTCGTTAGCATTTAGTACATTCTATTTCAGGTGTTTGACATTTACCATATTTCATTTCAAATTACTGCACAGAAGTTTATTTCTGGACAAAATATCTTTATTTCTTCGCATGTGTGAACTGTGGTCTTCAGAATCATCTTTGATGCAGCACCAGCGGCGCATCGTGGGAGCGTCAGAGCTCTCGACAGAAACCAAGGTAGCAGCAAATCGCTCTGACTGGAGCAGCTTTGAGGCTCCGCCGTCTGAATGATAATAAACCGAAGCCAGCCGACTCGCTGTGATCACGTTCTCACAACGTCAGAGCGAGGTGTTTAGTTATTCAGTGAGAGGGTGCATAATATTGATGGTTTGACTGTAGAAGAAACGTTATTGTATTTGGCAGTTCTTGGGCATCACTAATGGAACCGCTACACTCCACCGTTTGTGTATTTCTCTGCCTATGTATTGGTGTGCGTGTTTGGCAACACGTATACACGTTTGTGTATTCCCTGTCAACACTTGTGCTTGTGTGTGGTCCTGCAACCCAATATCAGATAGAGGAAGGAAGTCGTTCCTTGAGGATTTTTCAGGTAAAATGCTTATTTGAACAGCTGAGAACTCACACACATGAACCCTGAGTGGCTTTAAAGTGAAACTTAAAGCAACAAGGCGCTGCTATCAGCATGTGATGTGCACTTCATGACCCAGCGGCGTCTCCAATGTGTCCGTTTGCTGTTGTTTCCCCTCCTGGTCCGGCCCCGGGTCCTGATGCTTTCCACTAAAAATCTGCAACCTTCGGTCTACTTCCTATATGTGTCACTGTTTCTCAAATTTCCCACCTCCATCGTCCCATCACGGCTCCGTCGCTCCAGGACGGACGGCCGCACTGATAACCATCTCTTGCTGGAGGTGACTTAGCCTTTAAAACGGGAGGCTGACGACATCTACGGATCCATCGTCACCGGCCGGACCAGTGAGGCTGTTTGTTGTTGTTACTGGAGAGTGTCTGGTTAGACACTCCGAATTAGCTTCTGACCCACTTTCCCTCTGGCCCATTTTTCTGGAGGAACTGACCAGAGCAGCATTCCTCAAGGACTGGTGCAGAAATATTGACAGAGACACACTGATACTGTTGATATAAGCCAACACGAACAGATGGTGTCTAATGTTAGCTCTCGCCACGCCGCTCCAGTTCAGATCGTTTTGTTATTACATGTGATAAGCATATGGATGCTGAAATAACAAAAACAATAATGCTTTATATCTATCCCCACTGTACTTTAGTCATGCTTGCTGTTCAAACTCAAATGTCAGGCAACAAAATCTAAATCATTCCCACTCAGGCATTTTACTTTTTTCTGTGGAAAATAAAATGTCTGGAAGCTTTTAGCCGAATTGATTTTTTTTTTTTTTTTTTTTTACATTTTTTGTTGTTGTTTTGTACTTTTTTTTTTTTGGGGCTCCATGTGTGCCGTGTCTGTTCTGATCTCTTTGTCAGCGTTGCCGGTTTCCTCTGCCTCATTTCCACTCTCGCCGAGTCCTCGCTGCCTTCGCTTTCGCTGAGAGCACCTGCCAATCACACGCTTCTCAGACGAATCCAAGTCAGAGGTCAGAACAATATGAGCTCTGAATACCGAGTGTCGAAATTTTAAAAAACAATCCGCGTTGGAAGCAGAAATCCTCTGAGCAAACGAATAATTCCTCCATAAATATCAACTTTTTCACTCGTGCATATATTTGGTTTCATTCACCTGGAGGTAAATATTTACAGCTCCAAAAGCAGCTTCGGCTCCCTGCGAGGCTGGCTGCACTCAGAGCTTACATCTCATGTTCGACTGCTGAAGGTAAAGAACACAGTCTGGGCTGAGCACATAAACAGATGTTGTGCTCTGAATCCTCACGGGTTATATACTCTTCCAGATGGGTTTTTTTTTTTTTTTTTGAGGATGCAAGCTACACATGGAATTACCGCGCGATTGGATTCATACGTGTGCATGCATACACGCACGCTAAATATATGGTGATAGGAATTCAGGCCAAGGTCATTTAGTGGCTTCTGTTGAGAGGTTTTATTTAATCCATACAGGTGACATGTCTTTTGAGGCTGAATGTCTGTATTTTTTTTAATTTTTTTCCAACTATTTGTTTATTTTTGGTGAAGGTACACATGGCAGCTGCCGAGGAGCTCATGCATACCCGTGGGTAGGATCTCCGTCTCGAACCGTGTCCAGATTAGCCGAGCTACTGGTCGTGAGTGCGTGCCGCTGAAAATAGAAGACAGACAAGGAAGAGTGGCAGCAGTGAAGAAGAGAGAGGAGGAGGAGGAGGAGGAGGAGGAAGAGGGGGAGGAGGAAAAAGGGTGCATGATAGCTGAGGAGACATGCAAATTTAAGGATACTCGGCGATGGGAGTAGTTTGCGTAAGATGGTTTTGTCAGAGTCTTTTGATCATGTGACCTGGTGAATTATTGATTACACTGAACCCACTAACCCAGACTGTGTGCATGTGCAGCTATTGACTTTTCACTAAATTTCTACCTCGCTAAAGGAAATATCAGTGTCAGACAGACTTGGAAAAACACAGCTTTAAAAAAAAAAAGAAAAAAGAAAAAAATCATTGAGGCAGACTGTGTTGAAAGCTTGAAGTAAAAACTAAATGTATTGAGTCTGAATCTTTGGCCAAGTCAGTCTTAAGCTGATCTCAGTTGAATTAATTACTTTGAAATGCATGTTTTTGTCCTGTGGATGCAAACTGCATTGCATTAGAAAGAGGAAAAAATACACAGATATAAGCAAACTTCACTTCACTTAAGATTCTTATTTTTTGCAAATACAAGAGAGACTTCAGAGGAGCAGTCATGCTCTGGGTTTCGATCATGGCCATACAACAGGATTTCTGCTCTAATCTGCAGCCATTACCAATAAATAGGCTGTGAGCATCTCTGTGACGATCGCATACATCTGGTGTGGTGTTTTAGACATTTGTTCATTGTGGTTTTCATGACTTCAAATGACCCGACTGGAAGAAGATGATGAAACTCCACCTTTTTCCTCTTCCTCCTCGGCAGCACCTTCCCAAAAAACCAGCTATGTCCATTTCTGTAACCACTTGAAGATCTGATTGCTCCCTGGGTGGAGACGCCCATGCTGCACTGTGTATTTGTTCAGAAAAATCAGATCCCGGGCTGTCCAGAACATGTCCATTGTGCTGCTTTGATTGGCTGTTTGAGCGCTGGAATGTGTTACTGTGATGTTTTGATTGGCTGATGCTGTGATACAGTCTTCCTGTGGTGCTCTGCTTTTTTTTTTTTTTCTTCAGCCTGAATGAGAGGTTGACATCAAGGGCCAGTTTCGCCATTCATATATCATTCGGTAACATCAGAGAGGAGAAATACAAAACTGACTGCTAATCACAGTTAACAGTCCGAGGCGTTTCCCACGGAAATATTTCTTTTTCACTCACACTTGTTCTGTTTCCCAACCTCTTCTGCACCTACAGTATCTTCATTCACTGCAATGTCTGCTGCATGCAGAATCATTTGCATTCATAAGTGCAATTCTCCTTAATTTCTCATTATCAGAGCACAAATCAGCAGTCGCTGCAACATCGGTGAAGTTAGCGATCATTCATCTTATGAATTGATCAGTCTTGGAAGATGAAGCTTCCTCAAGCCATTAAAAAGAGATCAAAAAGCAATCAGAGTTACAGTAATGCGATTGCTTCGATGGCTGACCCTTGTCTTTTGTGAAAATGTGGTCAGTGATTATGTTGGCTGAAAATGTTTAGAGCACAGAAATCGACGATCTGACTCTCCTAAACACTGAGGAATCAACTGACTAACAACCTGCACTAAGTATGATACAGAAATCCATTCAGAGGAAAAGACGTGGTATTCACTCTTTGCTTTGTAGAAACTCAAGGCATGCACTTATTTCACATAAGCTTATGTAACAACAACCCACAAGTTTTCATTTTTATTGCATATTTTCTCAATTATTCCTGTTAACTCAAGCTGTTTGATCAGAATCTCACTTGTGAGGCTTTTGCTAAGTCTTTCAGACATATTTATTGGTTCCCCATTTTTCCTTTTTATGGATTACAAGGACACATTGGTTAAAATCTTGCCGAATTGTGATAAATCTCGATGCAGCGTTGATGACGTTGATGTTGTATAGTAAGTACATCAAACCTGTTCATTTCTACAGTTCTCAGCTTCTTAACACGACATACACAGGTTCAGCAACACCTCTCCTGTCAGCATTTTCCCTTCATTTCTCAGTGGGATCAGATGTCTCTCACTGAAAATAGCCTAAATATGAGCATCCAATAGTTACTTCTTCTGGATCCTTGGCTTTCAAATCATTACCAGACCTGCACATGTTGTGGTCTACTGCCAGCTCGGATTTTAACCCATAAATGTACGGTCTGAGTGCAGATTCCAACTATGCACGTGTCTAGTGTATTGTTGCAAGATATTTTTAAGACAATCAAAGTCTTATTTTAAAGTTGAAGCAAAAAAAAAGTATTCTTATTTCATTTGTAATCTTATTTTCATCCATCTTCTGTACGGCTTTCATCCCACTTAAGATGTGCAAACTCAAGGGTAAACCCTGGATAGATTGCCAAACAGAGACACAGACAAACACACATTTTGGAATGATGAAGGTGGGGTAAGAGTGCAAACCATTACACCACCAGCCTCAATATCCTTTCCTTTAAAATATAAACGGGACACGTTTGACCGTGAATCGCGTTTAAGCTGCAGAAAGGCGACGGTTCAGCGCCCCATCTTTAATGGCCGACGGCCTCGGCGAAAAAGTGTTTGGTGTCCACGTAACCTCGGGATTCTGCTGACCACTCGGGATGGCAGGCATGTTTCCACAAGCTGAACTGTCGAATCAGGCCTTCGCCCATGAATCCAGGCTGACCTGGAACTCAACACTCCAAACAGGACATCCGACGGTGTCAGTCAGGCGGCAGCTGAGGAGCATCCTGGCTGCTCTGGTCGCTCTGTCTGGCATTCCTGGGATGACACGGGAATAACTCAGAGCTCAAGCTGAAGTTCCCAAAACTCTCAACCTGTCAGAGGGGTGAACGCGGCTCCCAAACAGAAACGGCTCAGACGGTTGAGCGCTTTCACTCCTGGTTGTGAGGCTGACTTGCGGCATGTCTGCTCTCTCAAATAGTTAAGGAGTCGTCACATATCTGGTTCCTCAAACTGTGATTTCAACCCCAGTTAGGAAAGGAAAATCCAACAGGCTTGCAAGAAACAATGTTGAGAGAAAAATGTGCAAATTAACCGCCAAATATTTCAGAAGACTCAAAGGTGAAGCTGCCGGGAACACATTATCCTCCAGCGCTGTCATATTGCAGAAATTCAACCTGCCTGGACTGTCCAGAAGAACAAGGTGTTCAACGACCACGGCCAAGGTACGAAAGGCCGAAACCTGACCACCACGGAGGAGGACACATCAAGAATGGGCCAGGAAAGATTTCAAGATAGATTTTTCGAGATGAGCGAGCTGGGCTACAACTCAACCCTTAAAAAAAAATCTGCATTTTCAAGACTATAATGTCCATGCTCTAATCATGCATCGCAGTACTCCACTGCATGACTAACTAGTAAAAACATTAATGATTTAAGAGAAATGACATCGTCTCTTGCTCACCTGACCTAAACCTTACTGAGGATTTGTGGGCCATGTTTAAGGCAGACATTTACAGTGAAGGGAAACAGTACACCTCTATGAATGATGTCCTTTCGGGATGCCGTCGTTGACGCTCCATTAAAGTTGACGATCAACAGATCAAAAAACTGACACAGTCCATACATGGAGCTTTGCTTTTAAAACAGAAACAAAGATTGCTAAAATGTCAAAAATGACTACATGTAAATGTTGACATTTTTGTTTACTATTTTCTCTTGAAGATATGAAAATGAACAAATGTGAAGGAGATATTTTAGTTTTTCTTTCATTTTCATCTGCACACAGACATGTCTCGCTGTATCAAACTCACAGGTTGCTGAAAACAATCTGGAGAGGGAAAAATCCTACTGAGAAAAGGTTTCCAGTTCACATTAATACAATAGGCAATTTAGAGTCATCAATTCAAACGCACGAATAACACAACTTTACATGGAGGGGTCAGAATAAGAGTGCTAATCACTGCTCCACTGTGCAGTCCCACTCAGATAACATTTTGAACCGACCTCCTGAACTAAGGCATTTCTAACCACTTTCTCTGTATAAAATCTGACATTACACAGATCACGATGGCATGCGTATCAGTCCCATCCGCCTGACAGAAAAATATCAAACATAGAAACCCTCTGTGGAAATAACTGAAAAAAAAATGCAATTAATTAATATTTTAAATGGGTTTAGCTTAGGTTTTCTTTTGAATGAACTCAAAATAAGAAAATATATTTTTAGCTAACCCAAGTATTGAACAGCAACCCGACTGAATTTTTCCCCAAAATGATCTGTAATCTTTTTGAATGCAGCTTTTGGTGAAATTTTAAATACGTCCTTCGTGGATAATAACATACAATAAGATCACATTAGTAGTTTGACACAATGCTGAATTTTGATAATTTGACCCTTTTGTCACGTGGCAGGATTTCAAGGTTGTTTTAAACAGTTTGAAAAAAAGAATGGTGGATGCTGGGAAACACGTGCTGAATCCCAAAGTGCTGGCTGTCATGACAGTGAGGACAGCTGCCCTCTGAGGTCAGATGAGCGGCTGAATTAGAAGACTGAGTCCTGGAAAGCTTCTCAGCACAACTCAGTCCTCAGTCCTGTAGGTGTGTGTCTGCTGTGGCCGGGTGTTATTAGGATGTATCAGGGGGGTTTGAAAGAAATCCTTGTTTGGGTGAGTGGGTGGGTTTGTGTCGTGGGCCATACGTGTTTGGAGTGTGTGTGCATGGAAGAGAGAGAGAGAGAGAGAGAGAGAGAGAGAGAGGAGAGGGAGAGAGTCTTGGATTTGGGGAGGGGGGAAGCGCCTCTCACATCTGGCTCGCCTTGTCAGAGCTCCCTCTCAGCCGCACATGTTGAAGTTATGTTGAAGCATTTTTGCACCTTCACCCCACTGAGGACCGCGGAGGAGTCGCGCAGGGGGCAGACGAGGGTAGAAAGGCTGGATCGTTTCGATCGGTGTGTGTAGGATCCTTTCTGTCCGCCTCCGACTGCTGCAGGACGGTGACGCAGCGCGAGACGGGCTGGATACCAGGTGAAAGCGGTGACGACTGTTGCGGCAGCCGAGACGCGCAGGAAGCCGGCCCGGGGCATCCCGTCCTGGCCGGAGCTCCTCGCCACCGTGGATTAATACAGATTTCAGGTTCACTTTGGAGTCGGCCGAGTGCGGGATTCACGCGGGGGGGAAAATGCGTCCGGACGCATCGCAATGACAACCCGGCGAAAGTCTGCCAAGCTGCAGCTGCGGCGCTCGATCAGCGAGCAGCTGCGGGACTCCACGTCCAAGGCTTGGGATCTGCTGTGGAGAAATGTCCGGGAGAGACGACTGGCAGGTCAGAGAGCGAGAGAGAAACCTTTATCTGTGCTGTGTTGACTTATATTTATTGAGCGAAAAAGCCGCTAAGTGAACCACGTTAAACCAGCCCGCAATTAAAACCATATCTCCGCCTGGAAATAGATTTATGACTGGATCAATGTGTGTTTTTCTATGCCGTCTTCGTGATTTTACTCAGTCGTACCGGAGGATTTTTGGCAGTATTGAGGGCGAAAGTTTATCCTGCGGTCGATGCGCTGCATACGGCGTCGCGCGCCTGGCGCGTCACGCGCGGCGCGCTCCCCGAGTATTTTGGGAAGGTCATTGTCAAATTTAGTGCTCAAAACAGCGCAGGCATGCACCGTGGACAAGAGTCAAGCCGGGGTTGCAGATGCCAATCATTCACTTTTTGTTGTTCTATCCCCAAGACTGTTTACTTTTCTGTTTATAATGCGGCGAAGAAGCGACCCGAGGGTGTTTTTTTTTTTTTTTAATTATTATTATTTCATGCTGGTCTGGATGGAATTAAATCTCTCAATATTCGAGATAATGTGCCAAGTTTGTGGGGTCAGTCGGTTTGCTGTGTGTGTGTGTGTGTGCAGTGGCTTGGATGCGCAGACCAGGACGTGTGTGTGTGTGTGGCTCAACTGTGCGTCAGAGAGGAAGGAAAGGGAGAAGTGTGTTTGTGTGTGTGTGTGTGTGTGTGTGTGTGTGTGTGTGTGTGTGTGTGTTGCAGCTGTCTCTTTGGTTTTAATGCAATTAAAGAGATGCGCGCCTCTTAAGCAAATTAAACGTTAAACATTCCCACAGAAACCACCACAGACCGAGACATCAGTCAAAGTCAGCGCGCCTGTCAGACGCATTCACGTCCTCAGCAGTGATAAATTGCGTGCCTTACAAGCAAAAGGCTGCCGAGGGACTGTTAAAAATCGATGTCGGACTTGCATGTATTGTAATGACCGTGATGCTTGTGGGCTTACTGCCTCTTCATACATAATTATTGTTTTCAGAAGGAATATTAATGAAATAGAGCATCAGAGAGCACCTGCTGTTACAGTAATCCTCTTTTCACTTATGGCTCACCCCTTCATCACCCCTCCATCCTGTCTTCTTGCCAGAGCCCAAAGCCCCTACCAAACCCACAGCCCCTCCTCCATATCCCCTCCTTCACCCTACTGCTTAACCCATCAGCTCAAAGGCACACAGTTCACATCTGTCTGGATCAGATTTGAAGACGGGGAATCCTTAAAATGTGCACATCTGGCCTTACAGTTATGCTGGTATTCAGCAGTGCATTTTCCACTTTAGGAATTAGTCAGGGCAGTGGAGTACAGTGAGGATCCAAATTCAGATTTATTTGTTTAGTTTTTGCATCTAAAATATGCTTTTAATGATTGAACTGAAAAATCTGCAGATGAACCAGAAAGATAGTCTTTCCAAACAGCAACATCATAATCATGGATTGGGTGAGAAATGCTTGTAAATGTAGAAAATATTTTAGTGCAAGCAGAAATGGGACGGTGCACGGATCGTTTGCTGGATGCTGCCCACATATAGCACCGAGTGAGCAACGCTGAAGTTGCAGTTTCAGCAGAATGCCACATTTTTAGCTTTTTCCATGACAAGGTAAAACATTAATGAACAAATGGACGGATCAGCTGCTGGCTGAGTTAATTGTATTTGTGGGTCCATTTAATCATCTGTCTGTGAGAGTATATGATGACACCAGGGTTTAGTGGTAATTCCACAGATTTTTTGGGGGTTATTGATGTGGGTCGGGTCTCCCTTTGGCGCTGAGATTAGTTGGTCTTAGTTTTTCTTCTGTGGGTGTTTGCTCATGTGCAATTGGGGATTTGTGGGAAAATGCTTATGACAGACAAAATCATTTCCCCAAACATAAATCTTTTTCTTGATTCATATCATTACAGCAAGGTATTATTCGTATTATACTCTATACAATTTGCCAAGGGCTGCGTTTGCTCCACTGAAAATACTCTGAGTAAAGCCCAAAAGTTGCAGAGCTGAATTACATCCAATGCTGAATGTTTCCAAGCTCCTGCTGTTCAATGTAAATTTCTTTACTGGACCTAAATCCATTAAAAGACCATCAGCAGCCTCTTTCTTGATTTAATAAATCATTTTTATACTCCAGCCGTCAGGCAGAGCCTTCCTTCCTTCTGCAGTGACGTTTTAGATTGCAACCGCCATGAAATACACAGAAGCCAGTTCAAGAAGCATCGTGTGGTTTGTCTGCTTTTATGCTCCTGTAGTAGAATTTAATCCCAAAACACATCAGATGTCAGTTTGATGTGATTATCATAAAATTATTCTGAATGTTTCATTTATTGTTGAATACACATATGTTCTTTATAAGAAATGTGAACGAAATTCTCGCTGTCAAACTCACAATCTGCATCTGAGATCATGTGGAGTCTTAGATGATCAAAGAGTTTCATGGTTTTAAGCCTGTAAGATGTAGATTTAAAATGTCAAAGGTTGGACAGTCTGAATCCCTCATTCAGACAGGCTTTGACCGTGCTGTTGTAAATTCTGCTTGTACAAAGGTAATAATGCTCAGTTTTTCCTGATATCTTCATGATCTGTTTTTATGTTTTTCCTTCACGGCGGTGTTTAATTGGACTGCATGGGAAATGTGTCTTTTAAATGTTGGAGATTGGCCGTTTTAGAGTTTTGTCCTGCAGTTCCAAAGTTGTTGCTGTGATCAAACACGTTGCTGAATTATCCTTAGGAAAGTCACAGAACTGCATGACAGCCCTGTCATCAGCGGAGTATGAGCGAAAGAGTGAAAATGTGCCTTACATTGTAAAATGCAATGAGACAGCTAAACTGCTTAAAGCATCCTAAGTACATTTACCACATATTATTCCAGCCATCCCATTAATGTTATTTAAGAGGGTCAGATCATTGGAAAGATGCATCAATATAGAACAGCGAACAAGTGTTTGAAATCAGTGTGAGATTATTTTAGAGATGCAGGAAGAACATTCTAGGAATTGGCAAGAGAAATTCAAAGCATCTTTTATCATGTCTATCTTATATTTGATAGCATTGAGGATTTTTCATGAGTTTCACAAGATGGATTTTACATGTTTATCTGCCTTATTTCACTGTTCGCTCGTCACCACCTGTGTATTGGATTGAATCTTTCCTGGCTCAAAAGCATGAACAAATTTCAGTCTCTTCCTCCGCCTGCTGTAGCTGTCAGGAAATGATGCTGATTATATTACTGCCGTCTTACTACAGCCCTGCCCAATGCCACTCCAGTTACACACATCTATTTAGCTCGCTATTACATTACTGTACCAGCCTTCAGTGCCCTGGATTATTTGGAAAGTTACTCAGACTGCTGCAAGCGGCCTGGATTTATTTTCCTTTTTCAGTTTATACAGAGCGACGGTATAAATAATCAAAGACATCTCATCCTACTTTTTTTTTTCTTCAGTGAGAATGTTTCTTAAATATCCTCAAGAGGGCAGTGCAATCAAATCAAATCTCACCACTGATCGTTTCACAGGAT
Organism: Salarias fasciatus; assembly: GCF_902148845.1. Taxonomy (NCBI): domain Eukaryota; kingdom Metazoa; phylum Chordata; class Actinopteri; order Blenniiformes; family Blenniidae; genus Salarias; species Salarias fasciatus. The sequence goes on from NC_043754.1 coordinate 16,324,555, forward strand.
TATTGTCTGACTATAATCAGGAAAGTTTGATCCACTGTTGTTTATTATGAATTATGATTAACACACTGTCTCAAAACTCACCTGGTTTTGCTTGTCTGCTTATGGCGTGTGTCCAACTGCTGACCTGAAATTGACTTTGCCATGACCTACTTTTCACGTGCGCCCCCCCTTCCATTCACCTCTTACCCTTGCCTGTTGCCTCCATGAAATGAATTCAAATGACCTATAAATGCCTATATCCTCAATTCCTGGTAGATCACTATTCTGCAAAACTGGGTCAAAGTATGACTTCCCTCCTCCTTCCTCCGCTCTCTGCATTCCATACATTTAACCACTAACGTGGTTTACTTTATGGCAACTTTCAGTCACACATTTCAGACAATAGCGGAGCTTAGGACAAATGGCCCATGACAGATTTAGGCGGATGTAATGTTGATTATAGAGGGGGGCAAGCAAGGAATGTGAATAAGTTATAAGTGCAGGGTGTTATGTTAGATGTCATGTGATTATAAGGCCGATGGTGTGAATTTAGGGAACATTTGTCAATGGCGGTACAGTCTTACTCACCATTGGCCACAATAGCTTTGCTCCTACAGACATTCCTGAGCGCAGGCTCACACACCCACATGCTCCCCATTGTTCTGCCCCTTCCCATTTCACATCGGGATATGGCCTCTGGGATCGTACTTTTTCCAGGCCCATCCCAGCTGTGACCACTATCACAGATATGCCCTTCTCTCGCTCAGATATTCACATAATGCCCAAGGCATGTACCAAACGGTTTCTCTGGCAGAGCTTCAGGAAGCTGGGCGGCATTCCCCGAGCGTTGGGCTATTGGCTGTGGGTCATGTGACCAAGAGAAAGCCATTGTGAAAGCAACAGTTTATGAGTTTGACTTCGTCTTCGCTCAGCTGAGAAGTCGGCACGTGCGAGCGTGGGGGACAGAACGAGGCCTGTCGCCTGAGTCAGGCGGCGCGATGAAGCCTGTGTGATTGTTCCACTGGCGGTGAGTCTGAGGGAGGAGGCGAGCGGGCGGGTGGGGAGCCGACTTGGCTTCTAGTGAGGACATGTTCGAGACAGGAATTCACAAGGAGTGCTCACACAACAGACTCATCAGGGCAAGAGCGAGGAGGACTGTGGAGGTTAGCGAGGATTAGATCTTGCGTTTCGGGAGTGTGACCGGTACAGAAGATGCTGCGGTGATTCAGGACGGCGTGGCCACCTCAGCACAACGTGAAGGTGCAGACAGGGCAGATTCTGCAGGGAATGAGGAGACAGCAAACAGCGGCGTGGATCCTGCGGAGTGTGCAAGCGCATCAGAACCTCCCAAAGCAGAGGATGCTGCTGGTGGCGTAAGCCGCTGGAACGGTTTACGCAGCCGTTGGATGCAGTCAGCGCTGACAGCATGGACAAAAAGAGGGACGATGTAGAGAGTGCTGACGCCGTCCGCGCCGAGGACAGCCGGGACAGTGCTGATCTGACAGACACTGGGAGGATTGAAATCCGTGACGCCATGGACGGTGCGGATCAAAGCGCCAAGGGCGACAGTAATGACTGCGAGAGCGACAGTGACAGCTCCAGTGAGAGAAACTGCCTGGAGGCCATGACGCCCGACGGCCATGAGTACTACCTGAGGCTGGGAGAAACTCCTCGACGGCGCTCGGCCCTGCGCCTCTCACGCATCATTGCGCGCCAGCAGCTGCTGCGGAAACTGGCTCGAGGTATTATAAAGAGAGCTGTCCCAATATAATAATGATGATGATAAATTATACGGAAGATTAATAACAAATGCTACTAAATCAAATCAGAAATTATTGCAGAGTGGCGGTTCAAGGTGTTTTAAAAGGTGTTTTATTCCCAAAATGTGAATATCAGTGTGGTTGGTTGGTCAGTCTGCTATTTGGTTGACTTATTGCTGGGATTCTAGTGTGACAGAGTTCATGAAACCTCTGATTACTATTCGACCAGATGAACTAGTAACAGAAAAAATGAGTTTTACTAACTGATGCTGCTGCTTTTATTGTAGTTGAACATAGAGTTTTGAACAGTATCCATTCCCCTGTAGCTTTTTTGTCTGTGATAGACAAAATCCAGAGGCCTCTCCCTCAGTTATGTCAAAAAAAAAAAAAAAAAAAAAGTCAGTTTGACATTCCCTCTTACTTTTTGGGAATGTTTTTAATATTTGATTCTTTGTCTGTTGCCTGAAAGTTTACACAATATCACTTTGTACAGATAAAATTCTTATCCCTGATCTAGCTGACTTCCCTTTCATCACTGCTTTTCAAGATTGTTTTTATCGGCATCAGCGGATCCACTTCAGATCGCAAGATTACTCAAATCTCTGTCTGGATTTTTTTTATTTTCAGATGGACAAGCAAAGACACTGCTTCAAAGATGTCTTTCATAAATCTGAAAGAAGTCATAGCAAACCTCAGGGGGCTTGTCATGTTATTGTTTTTGTCTGTGTTCCACCTACCCAACTGGTTACTTCCTTGGCTTCCTGTCACGTGGCCTCGCATTTCCCAGTGAACAGAACACATTGTCACCGCAGAGTCTCAGAAATGCACGTTGGCCGTGACTTCATCTTTTATGGGGTGTGAGATTTTTTTTCCAAGCGCACGAATGGGGAGTCTCAGGCTGAAAACACACGGCAGGATTGGTCTGAAGAAGACGAAGCGAGTCAAGTCTTGTCTTAGGTGTTGCCTGCTCCCGATGATTAGTTTGTCTCCATGAAGCAAATATTATAAGAAAGGTGTGAAGATGTGATGAATTGCTGAAGGACAGTGAGAGATATGACAGGAATGTCGATGGCGAAACAAGTTTGTGCCTGCGCACCGTGATGCTATCACTTGCTAAACTTTCACTCCCTGCTTCTGGCACTCACACACTTTTCTTTTTACTCATCGGCCCCCCTCAAACACACAGACACACACACACACAGACACACACACACATGCACAGACACACTCCTCTGTTGCATTCCTCAACTCAGCAGCTGGTAGTCTGAGATAGTTTGAAATAAAAAAAACAAAACAAAACAAAAGGACTCAGCGGCCCAAGGAACTCGAATGTGAACCTGACACTTCTTAAAAGTTGTAGTTTTTTATTCAAATACATTTAAATTAAGGTTTATTTTCAGATTAATGACATCCATCTATCCATCCATCCATCCATCCGCCCGCCCATCCGTTTTCATTCATCTTTAGATGTAAGGTCTGTCTTCCAGTCAAGTAAAACGAAGGACCACTTGTTACAAAATCCTCTGATAATTAGAGATGCTTGTTGCACCATGAATACCAATATTTTGACGCTCTTCATATTTTATCATTCATTCTATGATATCAGATACAGCACAGCACCCACCCCACGTTTTAACCTAAAACTTCTGTAATATTTTCTCCCTCTTTAAGGACAAGGCCTGAACTGAATGAAACATGGGCATCAGCTTGTTTGTCGACAGTGTGTTGGCGCTTTCTTTTTCCCAAATTAAATTCTGTAAAATTCAAATCCTGTTTAGTTTTTAAATATTTAAATGGTATAATTTCTACCTCAGAGAGACCAGACAGAAAAACACAGTTTAGGGTTTAAAACGTTAAACCAGCGTAGTATTATGCTCACCCCTAAATTTTTCAGGCTGCACTGATATCAAAACTCGCCTCTATACTTCTTCCCTTTAATCAGATGGCAATTAAGGTGCATCTGATTAAAGTTTAGATAAAATAAGACATATCCTGTCTCTTTCTCATATTTCCATAGCCTGAAGCCCCATGTGCTGCAGCACATTACACTGACACCCTCTGCTGGAGGGAAAGTGGCAAAACTGAACTCGCTCTCTTATGACCTTCGGTCTTACTCATCCCGCCCAATTAATCCAGCTTGTTAGCGCTCGCCATGGCCCCAGTGCTTTTTTTTAATTAGGCCCTTTTGCTGACCTGCAGCCTTTCATTTCTGTCGTGGTGTCCGCTCGGGGCCGTCTGCGCTCGGCAGACTCTGTGTCTGGACCTGCTTTGATTTCATGCCAGTATTGATTCTGTTTTACAGTACATTCCTGAGAGGTGGACCTCATCACACACAAGACAGACGGACATATTTCTCCGTAGCGTCCTGCCCCCCCTCTCTCTCTCTTCCTTCCTCTACCTCCCTCCCTCTCTCTCACGTCACTCCTTCACAGTTTTCTTCGCTGTAGTTCGTTGACCTTTGTACACGGGCGGCTAAGTGCTTTTGCGCATGTGGGAACGTGGCTGTTTTCCAAGCATCCTGTTTGTGTGAGACTCACATTCATCACTGTCCCTTTGCTGTCCGTCTCTCGTAGCAGTTGACATGATCTTAATCAAAAGGAGCCATTTTCGTTTCGGTTTAAATGCGGACCTCGCTGAACAATCTCAGACTCCGTTGTTTGTGACTCTGGATTATCCACTTCGTGTAACAATCGTCTCGGTGACATATTCAATCGGGAACTTCCTGCTGCTGTTTTTAGCTCACATGCTGCTTTGGACACATGGGAAATTCAGTGCAGGAAATTATGTCATGCAGGACACTTGAGGGTTCTTGAGGCCCCGCAGTAGGCAGACACAACATCAAGAAAAGGCTGTCAGAAAGTCAAGATTACAGGCCCTGGATAAAGGGCAGGAAATGAAAGGTAGTAGAAAGAAACTTTCATTTAAAAAAGGCTGCCAGAACATTGGGGTGCTTGTATTATGTGTATTATGTAACAATGCTGGCATCCTTGTTATGTAAGGAATTACCTTAGAGCCCCTTTGTCCAACTCACGGGACGCCCAAATTCACACGCCTACACACACATACACCACACACACACACACACACACACACACACACACACACACACACACACCATCTGTCCACCTTCTTGGCTTCTTGTGGCCCGCCGCCTGTTGTCATCTGCTCCCCCCAGCAGGAATGCAGCGACATGAAACGCAGTGAGGGAGACGCCCGGCGGGCAGCTCAGATTAGCCCTGGCTCAGTGTGTGAACCGGAGTGCTCTGTGTCACACTAATAACACGTTTGTGTACTAATTAATCTTTTGATTAAATTCTACACGGATAAATAGCTGCTCTTTGTTCCCACGCTGACAAGAGCTCTGACACTTTTCATTCAGCACAAACACTTTCATCTTTTTTTCTCTCCACTTGACTCCACTCAAGGTTTTGTGTTTTTTTGGTATAAGCTGTTATTAATGTCACTATATATATTTTTTACTAGAAATACATTTATTGTAATACAAAATATCTCAAGTGCAGCTCTTGGTTCTTCATTCTAACCTTTTATTTCCTCCATTTGGACTGTGACAGCCAGTCTTGCGTTAGCGGAGACCTCAAAAGTATTGATTACTTTGAAAATCGGTGCTGAAAAAAAAATCAGTGCATGTGTAATTAAATGCATGCTATTGCTGAGAATGTGTTAGGTGTATTACAGACACGTGTGATACCGATCCTGCGTCCGCATTACCTCAAATGCACTTCTGTTTGAAGGGGGGTCAAATATCCAAAATAAGACAGCGTGCATACATTTTAGACGGTGACAAAAAACACAAGCTTTACTTATAAGGAAGTGCATATCTGCTGTGAAAAAAGACACTTTAGGAAAATGTGAAAATTCCGTTCCAACCTCCAAGCAGCCAACAAAATGCACCATGGGGAATGTCGACAAGCGGGAAAATGTAACAAAATAATCTTGTCATGTTTTTTTCTTGGAGCGTATCCGCCGCTTCGAAAAGGCCATAAATGGGGAATGGCTTCTGTTTATCTGCTCTATTATCAAATGGCTTTTACTTAACTTTCCGCCATATGGCTTATAGATTTTTTTGGACATGAAATTCTATCAGCGGCTTGTCCCAAGACTCTCTCTTGTAGTTTAATATTGTTTTGTCTTTTTATGTGTGTGTTACGCCACAGGCCCTGATGGACACACAGATGTTTGTATCAGGTAGTATGAAGTACAAAGTTCAAAGCTAGTATCTCAGGTTGATGTGTGACTCAAACATCGCCGTCCGTGTTCGCTGTAGTGAAGCAGCATGTCGGTTTTGCATCGGCGTGGCCCACAGATGTGTTCTTCGTTTTTGATTGGAGAACAATGAAAGATGTCGCGTGCAGAGTTGCAGACACCCTCACAATATTCCCACTTCCTCTTCTTGTAATGCCTCCTGGTCTCCATGTGCTCTGAAAGGCATTTTAAAACCTGGTTTTAATAAAAAGCGTCAGTCACACTTGAAATCTCCCATTCGGTAAATAAACGTCTTTTGTGGTATGTCTTCCTCCCCTGTGGCTTTCCCACAGGGTCTGTCCATCTCAGCTGCCCTCCCCACCCCAGCTGTCTGACTGTCTCATCCTTTCTGCATTCTCTGATTCACTGGGGGCAACATCTGGACTGCTGTGAATGTCTGAATGTGTGTAAATTCGTGTGTGTGTGTGTGTGTGTGTGTGTGTGTGTGTGTGTGTATGCTGCCCCCCCCCTCCTCACATTGTGGTGGTCTGTAAGGCAGTGCAGTCAGCGAAGGGGAAAAAGCAGAGGTCGGAGCGTCCTTGCTGATTTTGCCAGTAGGTTGAGCTGACATGTGAAGTTAGCGTCCACCAGTTGTCGCAGGGCGACCTCCGGGTCCGGCTGATGCAAACGCCAGCTGAAATTAGCCGTTTCCTCCTTGGACGGGATGGGGCGAAAAAGAAGCTCCGGTAATGCCGGCAACAACGAACTCCTGAAGAAGGAACGAGGAAGAATGAACTGAAGGAGCCGCAGAGGACAGACGGACGGATGGAGGAAAATGTTTTCGGGAGTGTTTTGGTTTAGGAAAAGACAGTGAAGGGAGTACGTAAATCAGAGATGGCGAAGAAGTGAAACTGATGGGGAAAACAGCTATTTTCATGCTTGAAGTTAGGAAAATTTGAGGAATATTTGCATGTGAGACAGAATTAATGGGATAATACACAAGTCCAGCTCAGCATCCGTCAGAGGGGGCTGTAAAAAATAGAGAGATATTGTATGTGGATCCTGACAAAGATGAAAGTGCCCGAGAGGAGGCTGAGGAGAAAATTAGAGGGAAGAGAAAAGCTGCATGGGGCCGGCTGCAAGAGGGAGGAAGCATTGTAAACACAAGGGCTGCGAAGGCAGCGAGGAAGAAAGTGCAGAAGCGCTGCTGCTTGATGGAACGCTGTGTCGTAGCGAGCTGGATGTGGCACGGGATGGAGAGGAATCTTTAGTCTGAACACAGGAGAGAGAAATAAAAGCATGTCATCACCCACACCATGAGGGCTTCAAGTAAGTTTTTTTTTTCCTTTCACATTTCTCACCCTACAGGCTCTCTCTGGTGAAAGGCTTCTCTTTTTCTCTCTCTGGTCTATTTTCAGAGAGTTGCAAAAAAAAGAAGCAGTTTCATGATGTGCTCTTGTGTTCCTTCATATATGATTTAGAGAGAGGAGTTATGCCGAGAATGCCGGGAGAGGGATGTAATTGCTAGATTGTGGTGAAAGGATCATTTCCTCTGACCGTTCTCATCTCTGATGGTGAAGATGGAGCCTTTTTATTGCCCTGCTGAACTTTGTCCCTCTGTGTTTCTGTGGTGCCTGTTTTTTTTTCTCTCTTTTGCTCACTCCGAATGACTGAATGAGAGAAGTGAGAGTGAATGAGTGTGGGGCTTCTCCAGAGGTATGAGATAAGAGCAGTGACTGTGGACTTACAGCACTTAAACAGCTGATTTTGGACTTGAGATGACTGTCACATTGCTGTGTTTTACTTATAATATACAGAACACTTGGAATAATATTAATTTATAATAATTTATAATAATTTACTAATAACTTTGCAGATTTATAGTTGCATTAGATTAATTGATGAGTTTGATCTCACTTTAATTGGGACAGTTCAACGTGTGTGTGTGAATCTGCAAGTCTCAGTGTGCATATAATGCGTTTTACATTGCTGTTAAAACTCTTGCGATCCCGGGAACCATTTCATTCAGATGTCTTTGTCAGCACTTAGCAAGGCCGCAGAGCGGTTTAATAAGTGTCTGCTCATAAAGAAAACATACATACACACACACACACAAGCACATTTTAAAGCTGCCGCTTTGGCCGTGTGTGCAATATATACGCTTGTGGAAAAAAGCAGTAAAACAAATGCCTGTAAAACGCCTGATGGTGCTGGCAGCAGCACCTAGCAGGGTGTGGTGCCGTGTATAAAGCCCGTTGCATTAACAGCAGAAATTTAACTGCCGCTGTATCCCAGATACTGGATTTTACTTCTGAGTATGGCAAATAACATTAAACAGTGTAAATAGTTTCCTTTGTCCCCTCCAGTTGAAGTGCGCCCCTCTGCGGCGCTGATCCAATTTTTCCAATCTCATCATTCCTCTGAATTCCCAGAGGAGAAATCCATTCTCGGAGATGTTCCTCCCTTCTAGACTAAAATCTCTCAGAGACAATGACTAAAACAGTGTGATGCTTTGTGTATATTTCTTAGTCAATGTCTCAGTTTCTAATGTACTTTTAGATTTAAGAGTTAAAACTGTCCAGATGGAACATTTTCTCCCACAATTCTCAGAGGAAACTTAAATAAATTGGAGAGTTTCCTGGTCATGAATATCACAAGCTGTTCTTGGCCGTTGCTGTCAGTGTTTATAATATTGTTATTTTGAAGTATTGAACCGTATTTCTATCGTTCCATAACTACATCTGTCTGACCAGCATGTGATTTTGCCGTTTTGCTTTACAGAGATTGAGGCGAAGGAGGCGTGTGATTGGCTGAGAGCGGCGGGATTTCCTCAGTACGCTCAGCTCTACGAAGGTAACGCACATATTAAAGCACAGTAGCACACCGACACATGCGCGCAGCAGCCGGAATCCAGCCCATATCCAGCTGCATCACTTCACACAGAGAGCCCCCTCTTTCACGTCTCTCCTTTTGTTTATTCTCAATGCTCAGATATTTTTCCATCATCTCTTTCCTCTCCCTTATCCTCATTTCCATCCCTCTATCTCCACATCCCCGTCTTCTGGGCCGCTCCGTTCTATTTCGAGGCCTCAGTTCCTGTTCAGAGGGAGGGGTCATGGGAAAGGCCTTGTTATCACTACTGGGACTCTCATAGCTTCTCTCTTCTTTCTTCCACCTTTTTCCTCGCCCACCACTTTTTATGACAGCCGTCTCCCTGTCTAAAGCCTCTCAGTCGTTTCTCCTCCCCCTCACAGACATTTCATTGCACATTTTCTAAGATTCATTCACCTTTTCCTTCTTTCCTTTTTCCTCCCATCCCTCCTGTGTTCGGTCCTTCTCTGAAAACAGTCATTTGTTCATGTGATGATCATCAGGTCTCGTACTGTTGGGGCACAAACAGGAAATGGCCCTAGTAATCTAAGAAACAGCTCTTAAAACCTGGCAGTTCCCTTCTGAGCAGCAAGTACATACTCAAAACAGACGCACAGTGTCTGTGGGAAATGCCATGAGCTCCTGTAATGTGTACTTGTGGGCCTCGTGGCTGCACCACGGGTGTACACGATGGCTGCTGTCAGAGAAGCTCCAGCATTAAGCGGCCGAGTCATTTTAGCAAAGGCATTGCATGGGACTCAGGTTATTTTGGGGTTTGAAACTCGGTGTGTCAGGCTCGCACGGGATGTTCAGACTTCATATCAAGTTAAGCAGCAGGCAAAACTGCTGTTTCCTGTTGTCTCTCAGTCATTAATTAAACAAAACTCATTCTTTTCTCTCTTTTTTTTTTTTTTTTTTTTTTTTTTTTGATAGATTCCCAATTTCCAATTGATATTCCCTCAGTGAAGAAGGACCATGACTTTCTGGACCGGGATCTGGTGGAGCCTCTGTGTCGGTAAGGATATTTGCACAAATCCATATTTCCCTCACATTTCTTTGCCCTCTCCTCACTCAAAGTTCTTCTCTTTGTCATCTACTTCAGTTGTTCTTTAACGTCAGCACAATCGCAGATTCCTTTTCTAGTCCCCCCCCCCCCCTTGTCCCTGCGGCCTGCCGCTAACCGCCACTCATTAGATGTCTGACCTCGACCCTTAATGAACTCCCCATCCACGTCTCCCTCCCAGACACCCCGGCCTTTGATCCAGTCACCTCCCCTCCCCTCTGCCACGCTCTGATCTCCCACTCAAAGAGGAGAGACCCTCAGGGGGCAAAATACAGGCTGGGTGGGGGTCTGGGTGAAGGTAAGAGTGGGAGAAGGGAATCCAGTATATTCCAGAAAATGCTTTTGACTCCGTTTTTAAGTCTCTTTGCACACATATATGATATATTTTGTTCCCCTTGCATCTCATATTTCCTTTTCACTGATCTTTTCTGTGCACATGCCCTAATCTTATTCTCTCTTTGCTGTACCCCCGTCTCTCCAGCATCTAATGCAGGGGAGGGTGTGCTTCATTACAGCAATAGTGATTATTAGAACTATACTTTGAGGTTGAAATCTTTGAAAACGACAGAGGTCACAAGCCCCGAAAGATGTTTTTATTAAGGCAACAGCGCAGACGCCACCCTCCTAACGAGCCGTTCCTCTGCAGAAGGTGTGGAGACAGTGGGTGGGTGAAGCTGGGAGCAGGGAGGACGGGCAGCAGATGAAGGGAGGAGGGTGGAAAGTGGAGGGGAGGAGCAGGCCGAGATGCTCTCCTCAAGGGTGAGGATCGGTTACAGTGGAGCGATGCCAGAGAAGGAGCAGGAGGAACAGGAGGAGACAGAGTGAGGAAGGGGAAAGTCGGCGTGGGAGAGAGGGATGGGCAGAAATGTGATGAGAGTGGAAGAGTCAGGAAAGAAGATCAAAGACGTGAAGTCTGAGAGAGACTGATGAGACTCAGGAGGAACCCGAGAAGGTGGAAGTGAGATAAGTGAGGAAAAGCGAGCAGCGTTACCGTGCAGATGGCTCCAAATACTCGGCTTGGCACAAAAACAGCACCAGTGTGTCGGCCTCAACATGTGATTCTGTGTGTTGCAGACGTCTGAATACCCTAAATAAGTGTGCCTCCATGAAACTGGATGTCTGCCACCCAAAGAAGAAGGTATGCTTTATTTTAAAAACATGTTCCTGTTTAGAGGAATGCAGTATCAAGCTTATTCTCCTGTTGCCTTTTGACACTTAAGTGCTTTTTTTCCCCTTAATATCTTGTTTTATTTATAAGCTTTTAATGTAAATTTTTGTTTCTTTGTGTTTTTGTAACACTTTTCTTACCCTCATGTATGAATAGTGAGATACAGATCAACTTGCCTTGCCTTACACAGCCATGTGACATGACATTTTTTCTTTTAGTTTTTGAAAATCCTCCCTTGTAGAAAAGACTGGGGCATATTCTGACCTTGATGACCGAGAGTATTCAAAAACATAACATTTAAAGCATTTTTCGTGAAGGAAAAAAAATGCTTTTAACCAATTAAGTAAATGGAAAACATCCTAAAATCAAGATGAAGTGATTGAATAACAGGTGACCACTGACTTCAGTTGTGCGCAGACAGCCACAATGAACAGATCTGGATCGATTCCATTAAATCATCTTGTGAGGTTCCTTCAAGGGCATTATACGTTTCTATCAGTCACTACAATTGTATTTGATTTGATTTCCACTTAAAGAAGTTCTGCTGATGATCATGATGGATAAGTTGACATTCATCTAATGCATCCACTTTATCTGTGGCCTGTGGGAGGAAACCAGAGTGCCTGCAGAAAAGCCATTTATACAGACATTGTTTATTAATGTCTAATAATAATGATAATAAAAGCAACTAATAGAAGGTAGATCCTTTCAAACCAGAATATTATTTTATTTGCTTAAAATATCCAGAACTTTATGCATAATTTGTCCATCTGCAGGGCGATGACTCTGATGAGGACGACCCGCTGGCCATCAGTAAGCGCTGGACCTTCGAATGGAGCAGCCGGCGTTGGTCTCGGCTGCAAGACTTCTTGTTGGACGGCACCAACGACAGCAGCCCGACAGGTCAGGGTGGCGGTCTGCACAGCACGGTGAGCAGCGAGAGCGTGCTGACGGAACTGAGCGAGCAGGAGATCGCCGAGATCTCCTCGCTCCACAGCGAGGACTCCGCCTCCGCCATGCCCGACTCCATATCCATGGCGTCGCTCTCCGCCTCCTATCAGCCGCCGAGGGACCTGCCACACTACAACTCCCTGCCGATCAAGAGCAGCCGCCACGGGCAAGGGGGGCGGAGCAAAGCCAAGGAGTTTTTGCGGCGGATGGAAATCATGCGCACCTGGGGGCCGTCGACGAGGCGGAAAAGCTCAAGCCGCAGGCCCCCCCTGGTCATCAGCGGGCCGGTGCTGCAGGGGGAGGAGCCTCATGCGCTGCAGATGCTCCAGTGCACTCCTATCAGCCAGTTAGAGCACAACAAACACAACCACCAGCCCGACGGTGACGTTTCCCCTCCCCCCCTTAGCAAGGATTGTGAAGACCCCTTCATGGTGAGTGTGAGTCCCAGCGAGGAGACGGCAGTGGCCTGTGAAAAGGAGGCTGAGTGTTCGAAACCGCGCACCGCCAGCAAGAGGAGCAGCAAGTACCTGGAGGATATGGAGCTACCCTCTCTGGGAAAGAGGACCGAGGGTCAGAGCCAGTTTGGCAGAAACCAGTTTCACTCTTATGAAAACCTCCTCATTCACATCCCCAAAGACCATAAGCCAGGCACCTTTCCAAAAGCCCTCTCCATAGAAAGCCTGGCGCCTTCCCCCAGCGATCGGAACAGCAGCTCCCACAAACGCGGCCAAATTCCCTCCCTTAACAATGGCCTGGGTGAACCCTGGTCCGGTAAGCCTCTGTCTAAACCCACCTGTCCATCAGCTCCACGGGGCAGCAGGGTGAGCGTCTACGACAACGTGCCCGGATCCCACCTGTACGCCAGCACGGGCGACCTGCTGGACCTGGAGAAAGAGGACAACCTCTTCCCCCACCTGGACGATATCATCCAGCACGTCAGCGGCCTGCAGCAGATAGTGGACCGCTGGAGCCGCAGCGTGCTGCCCGAAGGGGAAACGGGAGAGGGCGAGGAGGAAGGGGAGGGCAGGACCACCCCCAGCGAAGGGGAGAGGGACGGAGTCTCCCTGAACGACACCGACTCCACGGGGACCAGCCGGGAGAGGCGGGACTCTGGAGTCGGGGCGTCCCTGACCAGACCGCGGTGAGTCGCTGTCCAGGCATTTAAGGGATAATTATGGTTTATTGCGACGTGGGTTTACAGTTTTGGCGCTAATTTTTATAGTTTAGAGTAACATTGCACTCACCGCAGTCATTACTGAAATCTTGGAACTGGCCGACACCCGCGCAACAAAACCAACAGCAAGGCAAAACAAACACGGTTCAGTCACGCAGGTTGCAAACAAGTTAAGAGTTTAACCTCATCATCATATACCACTGGAAGAGAAAATAAAAACAAAGTGCAAAAGTGTCACTTCCAGTGTAATCTTCGACTCAAACCGATGCCAAAGCTGTAGTTTTTTTCTGTGTCAAGTGAACTGAAGTTTATGCCTTTTCATTCATCCACAATCCACACAAACCATTAGAGTGAGGTCAACATGCTGTTAAAGATGGAATCTACTGGTACTAACGAACGTGGAGTGTCGTGTTGAGTCATCATATTGATTTATTTCTTCACTACCATCTACTGGACTTCACGGTGTACAACCTTTATTTGGCCCGTTTGTATTTCACAGTTTTAGTGACAGAAAAAAGAATTCATGCTCAATGATGAACACCTGCAGTGTTTAATAGCAGCTTCATTGGCTCATTTTACATCCTTAAAGTCTTAAAAATAAATGAATAAGTAAATAGGGGAAAGTAGTTCCCTAGAAAGTTAATTGACAAACAAAAAAAAATGCTAATTTTTTTTACATTTTTTTAGAAAGTGAATTGTTTGCAGTCATATTTCGTACAAGAGAAGGATAAAGAAAAATGATCTGTATTATGGTTTATTTAAAGCTAAATATGAACGTCTACCTTTTCTTGACACTTCATGTATTGAGTGAAAATTACTCACTTCCTTCGTTTTCTCTCCAAATCAGCTTCACAAGCTGAGGGTTTGTTTAAATCCGGTTCAATCATTTTCTCACCTGTTGTTTGTGTTCAGCTGCTCCCAGATTCCAACAACTACAATGATTCTTTACTTAGAAGAAAAAAAAAAACATACAAAAGCAGAAAAAAGCCTGAATCGTTTTCTGCCGTTGTTTACTGGTGGTTTCTCTTTGCCCCAGAGTGCGATGGCCCAGTTTCAGAACCTCTGATCATCTCAGCCAGCCAGCGTCTTCTCTGCAGACCAGCAGCCAATCAGCAGGCCAGCTCAGCCTGCTGCAGAAGTTTTCTTTACTGCGCCTCACCGCCATCATGGAGAAGTACTCAATGTCCAATAAACATGGCTGGACCTGGTAGGTATACGCACTGCCATGCATTCACGTAGAGATTTAAGAGCTCTTTGTGTTTCTGTGTATTTCTCAACAGTGTGGCTTGTAGCTCTCTATTCATGTTTTCCAAAAATACCCCCAAAACATCAATGCATTTACGTTGCACGAGTATTGAATAGAAATCCAGTTTAGATCCTCTGCCATGCTCCACACGCCATCCATTTGCTGGACCTACAAACACAAGCTTATCCTTGTGTTGTTAAAAGCTAGTCCTGTTCAGGTTTACGATCCCCAGGAGGGAAATCTTGTTGACCGGCATCGACATGAAGAGAGAGATAATGAAAGCACAGGCTGCTCTTTCTCCCTCACACTTCCTTAATTGTTTTCTGCCTATCGCTCCCAGGTCTGTACCCAAGTTTATGAAGCGCATGAAGGTACCAGACTACAAAGAGAAGAGTGTGTTTGGCGTTCCCCTCATCGTCCATGTCCAGCGCTGTGGTTTTCCGCTCCCTCTGTGTTTACAACAGGCTCTCAGCCACCTCAGAACACACTGTCTGGACCAGGTTAGAAAACAGCTTTTTTTTTTTTTTACAAGACTGGAGAAGAGACCAAGCATTTTATTCTCATTGTTCCAGTTTTTTCAACATTAGCCTCGATTCCTTTCCGTCGACTCACTTCCGATGCTCCCCTCCAGGTCGGATTGTTTCGCAAGTCGGGTGTGAAGTCTCGCATTCAGGCCTTGAGGCAGCAGTGCGAGATGTCCCCCGACTCCGTGAGCTACGAGGACCAGTCGGCCTACGACGTGGCCGACATGGTCAAGCAGTTCTTCAGAGACCTGCCTGAACCTCTGCTAACAAGCAAGCTGGGGGAAACCTTCCTGCATATCTACCAGTGTAGGTCACCTCGGAGGATGCGGCTGTAAAAAAGGTTTTTTTTTTCCAGGCTGGCCACAGAGAAAACACAAACAACAAAACTCTGTGATCTTTTTGTTGTTTTCCTTTTAGAAAAAAAACACATTTGCTTTGGTGCTCTGCCCAGAAATCTAGTTTGAGAGTAGACTGATAACCATGTTAATTAAACTGAGAAGCTGAAGAGCTGCGTGTAAACTGAGCAGCAGCTGTGTTTTCTTGGTTTCCTCTATTTGAATATCCAAATTCATGAAGAGTTTCGTGTCATCTGTAGATTTCTTCCCTCTCGGTTTTTCTTTTATTCATGCATTATTTTGCCTGTTTTCCATTTTTTTCCTCTCCAGATGTCCCGAAGGAGCAGAGGCTCCAGGCCGTCAGAGCGGCCATTTTACTGATGCCAGACGAGAACAGGGAGGTTCTGCAGACGCTGCTCTACTTCCTGCGTGACGTCACTTCTCTGGTGGAGGAGAACCAGATGACGCCCATGAACCTGGCTGTTTGTTTGGGACCGTCGCTCTTCCACCTCAGCATCCTGAAGAACGACACTCTGTCGCCAAGGTGCTCACACACACACACACAGACACACACACACACACACTGATACACAATGAGACATTACTTTAATACAAAGGGAAACTGGTCTCTAAAATAAGTGTGAATAATTCAATACATAGAAGCCGTCCATCGATCTCTCGCCACAGCATGATGGAAAAATGTCATTTGTCAGAAGAACTAAATTACAAAATTGATTAATGGTTCAATTCAGGATGTGTCTGGAGCTCCATTCTCACATTGCAGCCAAGTGATTATATTTCAAAAAGTACCAGATGTATTATGTGCTAAGAGCTTTCTTATAGCTGCCTGGTGTGTTGTCTATGATCTGTTAGAACTGAAACTTTTATTTTTTTTTCATCTGCAAATCATCTGACAGGAACTGATTTTTTTTTCCTCCTTTTTTATTTACTGACTAATCTTGAAAGTTTATAAGTCAAAGAAATCAAAATTACAGCAATACAAAATTCCAAAAATAAATACAACAGACTTTTTTTTTTGCCTTTTGCGTTTCTCCTTGAGTATTGAATCTGATTCACTACTGACTCCGTGCTTTGTCTCTTCACCCAGGTCAATCCAGAGGAAATACACCACAGGCCGTCCGGATCAGAAAGACCTGAATGAGAACCTGGCTGCAACGCAGGGCCTGGCTCACATGATCATCGAGTGTCAGCGTCTCTTTCAGGTCAGGTTCTGTTTCTGAAAAATAAATAAATAGCACATGTATCAACCAAGAGTAGCCTCGCAAGAATCCTCTGCGTGCTGCTACTGATATTTACTGGAGATGTAAATCTTCTGGCCGTTTTCCAGATTCCAGAGGAAATGGTGACCCAGTCTCGTAACTCCTACATGGAGGCAGACCTGATGGTGCTCCCGCTGGAAGAGCTCTACAAGGCTCACGAGGAGGAAGTGGACGTTGAGGTGGAAGAAGACGACGAAGAAGGGTCGTACCACGCTCACTCGGAAAGGCTGATCCAGAGCCTGCTGAAAGAGGCCAAAGATAAGAGCAAAGGATGGGTGTCTCGCTCCACTTCTGACAACACAGAGCTGTCCTTTAAAAAGGTGTGTGGATCTTCTTCAGGAAGGAAGGAGGAGAGAGAGGGAAGGAGGAGATAAACTCAGGAGAGACACAAGTCTGGGTTTCTTCACACACTCTCATGCTGTATTTGGTGTGTGTGTGTGTGTTTAAGGTGGGAGATGGTAACCCTCTGAGGCGGTGGCGAGTGTCCCTCGAGGTGTCGGCGTCTCCCTCTGAGGTGCTGCAGCGGCTGCTGAGGGAGCGAGCGCTGTGGCAGGCGGAGCTCCAGCAGGAGAAGGTCCTGGAGACGCTGGACAAGCAGACGGATGTTTACCAGTACTCCTGCTGCAGCATGGCTCCTCAGCCCAGCTGTGACTACGTGGTACTAAGGTGAGGATGGAATTTTTCATCCTGCATTGAATTACAGTTGTTGCTGATACTAAATCAATTGTTTTCATTCTCTGGATGACTTTTTGGCATTTTTGTTATTCTAAAACTTCACTATTTGATTACATACTGGGTCTTTAAATAAGTCCACAGTTTATCTGTCCTCTAAAACAAACTCTTACCATCTAGACCTTTCTTATAATTTGACACCAGCATCAACCATCTTACCAGCTGCTTGCTCTTTTTTTAATTTGTCGGCACAACTTTTTAATGAGCAATGATAACTACAGATCATCACATCTACTGTGATCACCAGAGTCCAACCTGAACATTTAGATCAGTCTGAATCCTCAACTTCATCTGCAGATGCAGCAGAATGTAATATTTGTAATATTTGTCTCTGGATCCACGTCCCTGTGTTGTTATTATAGACACCTGATAACATCTTTAATAAAAACATGACATTTGATGGATGCACGTTCTCATGTGTAACTTTTGTTTCATGTCCAAACAAGACGTATATTGAAGACGTTTTATAATCATGAATAATACAAATAACATTGATTATAAGATTTTTTATTTATTTTTTTTTGTGCTCCTGCAGATCCTGGCGTACAGAACTGTGTAAAGGCTCCAGCGCACTGGTGTGTGTGTCTGTGGAACATGAGGACAGCTCGCGCCTCGGGGGGGTCCGGGGCGTCGTGCTGGAGTCGCAGTACCTCCTGGAGCCCTGTGGATCAGGGAGGACCAGGCTCACACACATCTCCAGAGTGGACCTCAGGTACGAGCGAACGCCACGTGCTTTATAGCCACAGTTTCAGTCAACAGTGCCGTTTATAACATTTGCTTTTTTTTTTTCCTCCTTCCTTACAGGGGGAGATCTCCAGAATGGTACAACAAGGCGTTCGGCCACCTGTGTGTGAATGAAGCTCAGAGGATCCGCGCCTCTTTTCTACCTTCAGATCAGACGAGCCCAGAGGCCAAAAACTGAGCCTCAGAAGTGAAGCTTTATCTTGGTCCGCACTGCCAGAGCAGCTGGGCCGCAGAGCCAGACACCCAGAGGGGTGATGAACCAGGCTGTGGGCTTTGGTCTCAGATCACGGTGTACCGTCGTATAGAGCTTCGCTTTACCCTACTGTACTGAGTCCAAACACAGAGAGAGAGCCACGGTCTTCCAACAACATTGACATATCTATTTATATTTTGAATTTACACCATTTCAACCATGAAACTTTTGTTGGTTTCAAGTCCCGGATGATAAATGAGTATTTTACCTCTCTTTACACAGTATTTTTTATGTATTTTCCTTATTTATTGTTGAAGATCAGTCTCTAAATCGTCACTGTTTTGTCCAATAACTTGGAAAAAAAAAAGTTAAAAACCAGCATCAATTACGTATAATCATTAGATTAATACTATATTGCCTGAGCTAATGTTTAATCTGTAATGTTAAAGTTAGATATCATTCTAATATCTTCTGTATGATGTTCCACATGCATGGATCAGATTTTTTAGTAATAACAGTTAATCATAAAATCACACAATAAGATAAAACATTTTTTTACAATTGTTTTCCTTACAATGACATGGCCGACCAGTGGAATCTGAATTTAACTGTTCAAATATTTAGACTACTGACTTTATCTCAGTCAAATTTTGGAGTCGCACAAACAATTACAACAAGTGTCAAGCAAAATGTATTAAATGAACCAAGTCTAATTTATTATCCATCCTTCAATTGAAGCATTATGAAAGTGATTTATTCCTTAATCCATAGGTTTACAATCATACATACACATTAAAAATTTACTATTGTTTACAATCTCTCAGATACTGAACACAAAGACCTGTGTGGAATAAATAGCTCAGGTAAGAGAAAACAGCTGTTGATGTTCAGTCATTCAAAACTAAAATTAACTGACAAAAGTTTCGTAAATGCACAAAGATCTGACAGTATAATATATTTACACGCTAAACAATCTCAGACGTGACTGAAACAATGGGGAAAAAGTGATAGACATTATAAAATAAATCATTGAGCAAACTGGAATACGTTAAATGACATGATGATGACAAATTGATCAAAAAGATCAATTTCCACAAGGAAAATCACCCAAGTATCATATTTGGCAGCTGTCTCCTTGCTTAGAATGGCCACAGAACAAAACAGCATCTGAAAGAACTGAGTAAAAACCTTGATGCTTGTAAAACAAATAGAAAGATTGCGTTAAATGAGACCAGTACAGTGTGGGTATATGTCGGCACTGCGGTGTGACGGGTGCACTGGATCAATGAGGGATCTGATTCACATAAAGGGGAAACACTCATCGGGTCCATAAGCGTGCTGAACATATTTTGGATATCACTGTTGATTTAGTTCTCTTTCACTATTTTCAGTGTTAATCTAAATTTTAAAGTTATTATTGTCATCATATCTGTGTGTAAAGCATCACTGTTGTGTTTATTTTTGCTGTCATGTTATACAATGTCTAAGACATGAGACCATTTCACTGCTTCTGGGAAGCATGGTTTGAAACTTTGTGTGTGTATGCGTGCGTGCGTGTGTGGTTGAGCCCGTGTATCTGCATTTGAAATACATGCACAGCCTTTAATGTAAATATCCACAATGCTTTTCTGTGCCAGCAGAATGGACATTGTCGTGTTTCAGGGTCCTCCTATCATATTGATATGCTGAAATGTGAACACACGCCGTGCTACTAAAGTAGACTCAGCAGCTTGGTTCGTCACGGCGCCGCCTTGGCGTTCTTTTCTTTCAGCTGTAGGCAACATTGCTATGGTGTTAAATGATGTAAAATCTCTACAGTGCCACCATAATCCTGACTGGATGCCATTTTTTAGAGGCTGTGTGTGCGTGCGTGCGTGCTTGTGTGTGTGAGAGAGAGAGAGAGCAGCCAGAAAACAGACATGCAAGTGACTGACGTGAGCTCTCGACTGTGTGCGGAGAGGCTTCAATCGTAGCTGAGTATCTGAGACCAGGATGATTCGTGTTTTGTTTGCTTGTTTCTGACAAAGCGATGGAAAACGGAATCGTCGTTTCTGAACGAGAAAATAAAAGAAAATGAAAGTTGAATAAAAGTTTCCCCCCCAGTTTGTGTGAAAATGCTGCACTCCGAAATGTAACGTAACATAGTTTTAATTTTATAAGGTATCTTAACATGAATTTTTAGCAGATCACACTGATCACACACACACAATCACCTGACGTGAAAATGCAGGAACATTTATGGAAAAAACAGTTTTCTCAAGATTAATTTGCTCCTTTTATGAAGGTAAATGTACACCACCAGTGAAATGTTATTGTGGCGTGCTGAAAGGTACAAAAATACTGAAAATGATATAATAATGTAGAATTTGAAAACAATCAATGGAATAAAAAGTGTGCAATTCAGTTTAAACTAGGTAATGATTACCAAATTAATTAAAAATGCCAGCTAACCTCAAACCAATTATGCCACAGTAAACTGGAGAACATGCAAACTCCACAATTACAAGCAAAAACATTTGGGAATAAATACAGTGAGTGGTGTGAAACACTGTTTTGCCCGTACGTGAGTTATTTTTCTTTTTTTTTCTTTTGCACATTTGTCAAACCTAAATGTTTCAGATCATCCAGCAAATTTAAATATAAGACATACGCAATGCAAGTACATGCAAAATTCAGTTTTTAAATGAAGGTTTTTGTTATTAAGGGAGGGAAAACATCCAAACCTACATGGCCCTGTGTGAAAAAAGTGTTTGCTTAACCGTGGTTTAATCACACCTGAGTTCAGTTTCTCAGCAGCACCAGGCCTGATTACTGCCACACCTGTTCTCAATCAAGAAATCACTTAAATGTGTGTCCCATTGCGTCTGGCGTGAAAGTAACATTTCATTTCAGGAAAAGAACCTTGTACCAGCAGTAAATATGTGGTGGAGGTTGTGTGATGGTCTGGAGCAGTTTGTAAATACTGAAGATTTTAGAGATTCTGTGCGTGTCTGCGGTCTTTTGCTTGTTACATGCTCTGGTGTCCATTGAGGGGTGCTGTTACCTCTCTGTGATGAAACTTAACAGTTTGCTTTAGAGAGTTTTAAAAAAACTGACTGAGGAGTCAGAGGCTCATCAGGGGGTTTTCTCTGAAGACTCTCCTCCTGTCCTTTTGAAGTAACGAGCGAAGACTAAACCGCCAATGCTCGGATCGATACTCAATCACATTTATCTGCTTTAGCTGCGTTAGACAATAAGGGGTTTCTGACGGAGGACAGTGAAGGTGTCTGAATGAGGAGGGTCAGGACGTCTGCTCGCTCTGACAGCACATAAACACCACTTCAACTTCTACCTCATTTAACATGTCACTGGTTTCTATCTGGGAAGTAGGACAAGCGGCTGCAGAGCCTGAATGTCAATGATCCCCTGCGCTGTGGGAGCCTCCAGCTCCTCTCCTCCACCGGCTCTGACAAATGAGGAACATCATGCTGAAAATTAGACAATGGAAAAAAAAAAAAGAAAGGAAAAACTCCAACTGACAAGGTGAGTCCATTATTTCTTCAGAGCTCCACTTCAGAAGCGAGCTGTAATTTTCAACTTTAAGCCACATTTGAGTAAATGCCAGCAATTAAGATGAGATCCATGCAAAGGAAAGTACATTGAGATTGTACCAGGATAAGTCCCTGTGTGCAGATGAAAAGCAGATCAATTTAAAACGCCATTAATCTTCTTTCCACACTGGATGACCCTGCAGGAGGATTTGAGAGTGACCTCTTCTGGGGAAACCAAGAAATGCATGTCCAGCTTTTAGAAATACTTTACCTTTGAATGTTTTCAGTTGTTCTTCATTGTGCTTCTCAGTGGAGGAATTTATGTCTTCTAGCAACGTAACTTGATAAAGGTTGACTTAATCTTGTTGCTTTGCAGGATGATTGTGATCTAACTTTTAAAATGGTCTGTTTGTTTGAATTTAACTAAACTGCGACACATTTTGCTGCAATTCTCTCTTCTTGCCTGTTTCAGTATCACTTAGGAAAACCAGTTTAAAAAAAAATCTTTCTGCCTATGATTGTAGAACATTTTTAAATCTTCAGAAAACATATAATTAGAAAACATAAAATAAACTGCATCGAATTGTTCTTTGGTCATTAAGCACAAGCGAGCGGGTTTGCAGGGATTTGACATTTTTGCTCCATCACTCTGTCCACTTCATGAATATTTAACAAGGATGGAGAAAAAGGAAAAAAAGCAGATGCATATCCTTGGAGACTGGCTAATCCACTGTCTTCTTGAAGACAACCAAGTTAAGGTCATTGATGAATAAATGATCCATTGAATGTATTATTAACGAGACTCTGTTGGTAGTTGTGCTTACAGTATCCTGGAGTACACGGCCGGGTGTTGACGAGCTAAAATCAAAGCTGTGCACAACTGATGGAAAACTGCTGAAGCTGGGCTGATCACATTTCACTCAAATGGGCGAGGGGGGGATTTGTTGAGGTAGAGTTCAGTAGTTCTGACCAAATTCTGTGTCGTCAGACATGAAATTATACAATAGTTTAATCTTTTTTAAACTTTGATCCTGTTGAGCGATGAAAGCTGCTCATGTCAAGTCACACGGAATTTCAGTGTAAGATTAATCTTCAGTAATCTTCTGATTTCAGCTGATAAATGTGAGTTCTTTTGAAAATGCGGGTTCTGTACACCAAATTTCTCCTTTGACTGTTTTCACAAAAAAATGCCTTCACATCTGAATGTGTCTGTTCAGCATCCTGGCTGTGCAGTAAACATTTATCTAGATTGCCTGCTCAGAAACACTGATAATAACCTGATGGGTTTATTCCAACACCTGATAAAGGCCCTTCAGTAATGACTGACATTTGAACTCATAATGGTGGTGAAAGCATGGACGCATTCGATAACGCCAATGATGCATTTTTCTCCCCCTCATTTAACCAGTAAAACCACTTTGACATTAAAACTCTCTTTTTTTGAAAGTGTGTCTGACCAGAACAACCAGCAGCACAGAAGATATAACACAGAGAATTGAAATATACAAGAAAGAAATGGATATAAAAAATATATATACTAATGCAAAGAAACCTTTCAAAAATAAATGTCTGAATTTGTTCATTTTTCATGTTAGCCAGTCGTTCATTCTTCATTGATGCTTTATTTGTTTCAGATGAGTTTGTATTTCACCCCAACAGGTGTATTTGTTGTTATAATGAAGTCTGCGGCGTGCAAACAGCAAACTGTTACCTCCTGTTTATGTCTTTCATGTATTACTGGTGCAGTTGAGTCACACAGACTGCAATTATCTGCGAAAAACAAACGGCTATAACAACGACTGCACAAAGCGTTTGGGCTGAGCGGCAGCGTGCCGCTGCTCTGAAGATGTCACAATCAACAAGGAACATTAACTCTCATGCACAAAAGGGTTGAGAAAGTATTTCCCTGCCTTTTATGCAAAGCACACGCCAGAAAATACAAGTTTAGCTTTGAACAGTGTTTAATATCAGGCTGTGAAAATCTGCCCGTGAGAGAAGTAAAGTCTTCATATCACTGCTGCCATGTTTCCAGTTTTAAAACTTCAGTGTCCAGCTATTAGCATGGATACAACTGAACGTGTATCTGCTCCTGAATCGACGATTTTTCTCCCATGATAGAGCAACGACGTCTCATTCTGAATTGTGATGACAGCAGTGGGAGTGAATCTAAATAGTGGAGCTGGACAGCAGAATGAAAAGCAGAAAGCTCTCATGAAGCCCTCCACTGCAGTTTTGGAGGATATTTATTTGTGGGTTGATCAGTGTCAGAAATTTCCCACTGTTGGACGGAGTAGTGCAGAAGATGATGGATAGATGAGGGAGTTTATGAGAACGGCCTCACTGAAGGTTGCAGAAATCATCTGGCCTGGGAAATAACGGTCTGAAGCAAAACTCTGGCAAAGTAGATATCAGCTTTTTATAAGGAAATATTAATTTGTTTATCATAGATTTTGTTAAAAATGCTTGAACTGTGGACATTTACAGCATGCTAATTTGAGTTATTCTTTATTAATAAACTTATATTGTAACATACATTCATATTGAAGTAATTGAATTTTAATGTATCATTCAGTGACTTGTTTAATAACTTGCATATTTTTAATTTCATTGTTTCATGTGTGGTGTAAGTTGAATGTTTTGATTTATTAGGTGAGCAATTTTTTTCATACCCACTGCCTGTCATGTTTCATGAGGACAGGCAGTAGGAAAAAGAAAAGAAAATTTCAGTACTTCTGAATTTGGAGCTTACCGTATTGTTTGCTGTGTTGGTACAATTCAGAATGGGAGAAATAACCACACGTAGCAGCCTGTTTATTACCCACAACCCGTGAGAAGCGAAAGAACACCAGCACGCTTGGTATCATTTTAAGTGTTCTTCCCAAATTACCTTTGAAAGTAGTGAATTTGACCCCTGAAATGATTTTGACATTCCTGCGGTGAAGTTTTCACTGCACATCGCTGGAATAAAATGTCAAACTTCAATATTCTTGTATTTTCAGACTCTCATTCTATTGTAGATTCCGGGTGAGTTGTGCCTCTGGTTGGGCTGTAATGCAGCATGACAGATGTGATATCTCTGGAAATCTCGGTGAGAATTTTTAATAAAGTTCTGAGGGTTTGAGCAACACCAGCTCGCATAATAACTGCCTCATCAGGGAATTTCGGCTCCACTGCGTTAAAAAAAAAAAAAAAAGATTGAGCCATGCTGGATCGCTGTCGTACGTGCACTGACAGCAGAACTTTAGACGCTGCAATCAAGCAGATGCATTTGTATACATGACCAGAACTTGACTTGCCAGCTCAGTATTGTCTGGGTACGTTATGTTTTAACAGTCAAAATAAGGAAGCTATCTGATCTGCTCTGTGTTATTTTCCGCCGCAGCGACAGCTCAGGAGCGCCACAATCAATCCCCTTCAAAGGGACAACTTCTTGATCCCAGGCTGTGACCCCCGTCAAAGAAGTGGCTCTTTCATCCCTGCAGGCTGCTCTCCGGACCAAAGTGAGGGAAAAACTACAAACAGTGCTTTTTTTTTTTTATAAAAAAAAAAAAAAACAATGCTGTATAGTAGTTTATAAGTATAATGGTCAATTGAAACACTTCATGAAGTCTTCCTTCTTCAGGGTTCATTAAATGGTTCAACCAGAGAGGTTTTAAAAAGAATTCGTAAAAGTAAAGAGAGTCTAATCTTCTTAACTAGTCAGAGAATAAGAGTGTGTAATCCTCAAAACACGACAGTGATCGCTATGGAGGTTGTTAGAGTTTAGTGAGATAACTGGTTTTATATTTAGGCCCGATTAGACTTGATCAGCTGAGTGAAAGCAGCACAGAAAACCTGCAGGGAGAAAGTGGTTAGTCTCAAGAGGAGTCCAAAAAAAAAAAAAAAAAAGTGTGGGGGACTGAAGTGTTCAGACCTTTTTCACAGTTGACACTGTGATCTGACTTTCCATATAGGAAAAAAAAAAAAGTGAAAATGACTGAATTCCATTTGGGTGAGCTAATTTCCACAGTCCCCTTATCGTACAATCTGACTCACTGTAATGACTCAGAGTAACACTTAATGGAACCGGGCTTTTTTTCTATTTTGACAGGATTTGAAGCACCTGTGCCTTTTCCTGCTTCCACGAATTAAATGTGTGAGAAAGATTTTTTTTTTATATCTTAATAAAAGTCATACTTTTTGCTAAACAAATGGAGGAATTGAGAGAACACTGCATATCTTTTATTGCAAATTGTTTCAGCTTTTCAAAGAAACACATCACCTGATTGTTTCTTAGTAACACTATTTTCAGCCTTTAATATATAGACAAATGTATTTTAAAAAGATAGTCTTACTGTTGGTATAAATCGTTGATGTATCCAACATTTCATCATAAAATCGTTTAATCTCTTCCATATGATGCATATGGTCTTCAGCTCATTTGTTAGAAATGTTTGATTCTGTATATTTCATCAAAACACTACTGAATTATGAATCTCTACAGTACAAAATATGATAGCTATGATGGGTTTATTTCACTCATAGCCTGGAAAATGATCAAAATAATCTCATTATCTTTTAACTCTTATTCATGTGTTTTCTGATAAAGTGGTAAAACAATGATTTTTTTTAATGATTGGATTTATATCTGGACGGCTTAGCTATTAAATAAAACATACAATGTGACACAGCCTGAGACAGAAAGTCACTGTGAACAGCCCTATTATAAAATTCTCTCCCTCTCGCATCGAGATCATGCCGTTTCTTATGCAAACACAATCACAGACACGGACATGAATAGACACATGAGAGCGCACGCCCACGCGCAGCCATCCCGATGGCAACACATCTGTCTGTGAAAGCAGGAACATTATAACCTGCGTTTCCACGTATACACGTACAAGCCAACTGTTCAAGTAGTCGTAATTGTGTGGGGACGGACGCAGAACAAAGCAGCATTCAAAACTCAGTCTATGTGCCTGTTTTCACGCTAAAAAAACCGGCTGTGTTCGTTTTGTACAGACTTGATTAATCAGTCATTCAAATCATAAATAACTCATACTGTCAAACCATATCCAGCCACAGCTGCTACATGGGGGGAAAAAAAAGAAAATCCAGAGGAATCAAACTGTATTTTCTCCAGTAGGCAGTGATCAAACCCTTCCTGACAGACATCACCTCTGCTGCACTCTCTCTGCCTGATCCTCACTGAGTCCCAGTCCCCTCTGAAGCTCCTGTGCTGTGATCATCAGCCCACACAGGACGCCGGCGCTACCTCCACATGCTCCGCACAGGTACGCCGGAACAGAGAAGAAAATAGCTGCACGGCCACGAGTGCTGCGCATCAACTGGAAGTGACAGAAAAGAGAGGGGGAGAGGGAGAGAGAGAGAGAGAGAGAAACGATGTTCATGCTTTCACCCAATCACCAACCAGATTGTTAAGACCTCTTTCTCCTAAAGAAGTCTTTTGTGAAATCATGACAAAGCTGCAGAGGCAAGCCTTTGTCTGAAAACAAAGACGAGTGTGTTTGTGTGTGAGGGAGACTGCCATTGTAGTTACGTGTGCGAGTGTGCGTGTCTGCAAACCCGAGTGTGTGCACATCTGAAAGCTGGAGGGCATATGCTCCTTTCAGACATAACTTTTCTTAAATTCTTAAACTGTGTGTGTGTGTGTTTTTCAGAAAAATGCATATTTTAAAGATAAAATAAGGTTAGAGTTTATCAATTACAAGTTAAAGGTGAACTTAGTAAGTCTGCAGGAAATTGGAACAAAAATTACAATCTCATTACGAAAAATCCTACATAAAACTTTGAGATGAGGAAATGTGAAGAGGTGAAGGTCAGAAGGAAGTGTAGCGACACAGCTTGACATGCCGTAGTTATGATCTCTGTGTGTGTATGTGCGTGCGTTTCCGTGCTTCTCCTTCATTTCCTTCATGGACTTGATTAGGAGGAGGGGGAGACAGATAGCCTCTGCTTCTGTGCAACACACACACACACACACACACACACACACACACACACACAGATATGCCATGCCTACTTATGTCCCCACAGCTTCCCTCTCAAGCTCGTTGCCCCTGTCAACAGTCGGCACCAAAAAGAAAATATGGACCAAGACATCCGTGTGACATCAGTGGCTGTTTGGAAAAAAAGCTCCAGACGTGCACAGACAGAGTAACGAATCAGATCTGTGGCTGCTTTGTGGATGGAAATCCTGCCCAGCAGATGTGCCCTGTTGAAAGAACACATGGAGTGTGAAACAGGCTTATGTACGCAGGCAGGTAGCGGACCAGCGGCCCCGATGCTCATAGCCACAGGAGGATACTGTAGATTTGTATTGTGTTTGTGTGTTTGACTGGCTTCAAAGGAGAGTCAAATGAGTGCAGGACCTAAAAAAAAAAAATGTTCTTGTCAAGTGTGCAGGACATTGTGGATTAGGCATAATTACTGAAAGCTGCTGATAAACATGTGTCTGGATATAGCAACAATTTGCATCAAATAGGATAAACAGAAAAACAATCAAAATTTTTATTGTACACAAAAATACATCAAGCGAGGTAAGCAGATCTCATGCTTCTCTGAAGAAGTGGTCAGCAAATTCAGCAACTGAATCTGCTCTACTGTAAAGCTACATACATGATATACAGAGCAACATTATTTCGTGGTATTGTTTGGATAAATTTAAAAACGCTTGACACAACAATAAAAATGAAGATGACTGTCATTTTTGTTTTTGAAGAAATAATTAAGTGGTTAACGAAAAACTTCACTGACTCTATTTTTCTGACCAACCATCAGATTGCAGTTGGCTTGAGCGTTTCAGAAAACAATCTGACATTGCTGAAACCTACAGGATTCGACATTGGTAGAGGTGTTGCCTGAGCCCTCGGCTCATACAAAACTCTTCAACAGTCTGCCAGTAGTGACACAAGCGTGTGATTCAGATGAGTTGGAGTACACTTCTAAGTCAATCTTTTTGTGAAGCTGCCTTGATGTGAATAGGCTTAATGAAGCACAAATGTGCTCCATACACTGTGTGACCTAAAACAGCATTTCTCAATTGTCCTGAAGGGGGTTGTAATTTTGATTACATTAGTCGCATAGATTTTAAGTCTGGAGTTGTTTTGTTCATTTTTTTTTCTCTTTTTTTCATCCAAGAATACTTTTTCTCTCTTCTAAGCTGTCAAAAAAATCACAGGATTGGGGAAAAACAGAAAGCTATCCTACCACCTTTAATAATGTGCTGGTGTTTTTGACCTGAAAACAGTAAACCATGAGGAAAGTGTTCTTTTTAAAGATGTGACAAAGAGCTCAACTCAATTTTGGTAATGTATTCCACACTAGCGCCTGAAGGGCTAGTGCTCTATAAACCAGAAGGCACAAGAGGGATGGGAGAGGTGATGGGGTAAGAAGGTGTTAGCGAAAGTGTAGGTTATTGCCGGAAGGGGAAAATGGAGCAGGGTGCTGCATGGAGAACTGAGCACATCATATCAGAGGAGATTGATGTCAGGAGAGCAATCCTGGGCTGCTTAATGAGAAAGCAAAGATACCAGGGTTGAACTTGGGACAGCAATAAGTAGGACAGATGGATGGCATCTTCTGAATATATAAACACGTTATGTCTGGAAACCAGACAGTCTAAACTGCATGAACTCTGCCTGGTCTGCACCCAAAATACACACATCAGTAGGAACCTGTTCATAATTTGAATCTTTTGAACTATTTTCAGCTCTTCTTTAGTTTTTTTCACTTCCACAGAGATTACTTATCAAAAATAAACGGCGGTGTCTTAAAGAAACAAAACAATCGCAGGCGGGTATTTGGTGGCGTGTGCTCTGTGTATGAACCCATGCATGCACGGCTCGGTGTTTATTCCGCTCCAGCGCCCTCCCAGAACGGCGTCCAGTGCGCATGCGCGGCCGAAGCGCGCTACCGCAGACAGGGGGCGTCAACATGGCGATGTCTCCTCCACGACCGCACTGACTGCAACCTGCCAATGAGGGAGAGAGAGAGAGAGAGAGAGAGAGAGAGGGAGAGAGCGAGGGAGAGAGGGGGGTAGAGAAGCGTAGGCTACCATTCTGTCAAGCCTCCATCCTTTTTTTTTCTAGCCCTATGAATCCCGACACATTTCCAGGAGGATAGGGTGAAATCTGAGGATTTTTAAAGCATCGCTTGTTTTTGTTTTTTTTTATTTTTTATTTATTTTTTTTTCTTCTTTTGTGGTGGTGGTTGCTGCTGCGCATTGGATGGTTTTTGTGCGGCAGCGGCAGCAGACGCCCGAGCTTGAAGAGCAGGTGTGAGAGACAGCGGCGACCGCTCCTCTCCTCCCTGTTTCCAAGGGGAAATGTCGAGCGAGAAGCCGGTTTCAGCACCACCGGGCTCCTCTTCCTCGCTCACGGACACGGACTCCCATCCTCCTCCGCCGGGCTCCTCCGCTCAGCAGCAGCAGCAGCAGCAGCAGGTCGCCGCGGGCGCTGGCTCCGGCTCCACCGGGGAAAGGATGGTGTCTGCAGCCGGCTCTATGGTTCTCCCCGCCGGGGTGATCAACCCCGCCGTTCCCATCAGGAATATTCAGATGAAATTCGCCGTGCTGGTGGGCCTGATCCAGGTCGGGGAGGTTAGCAACCGGGACATCGTGGAGACGGTGCTGAACCTGGTGAGTGTTGGAGCGGGACTGAACCACAGAATCACTGCGCCCGAACCCGCTATGTTTTATTTACGATGCCTGGCTCCCCCGGCCGTGTGGCTTTCTGGGGGAGATGATGTCATTTGCTTTGCTTGCTATGTTGCTTTCTCATGTATGTATTTTTTTTCAGCGTGTACTGAAACGAGGCTGCTTGTGGCAGAGAGAGAGAGGGGGGGGGGGGGTGAATTAATAAAAGCCGTATTATTGTGAAGCGCGGAGAGGCTGAATGGAGCATGTGACCCCACCAAAGCGTTGAGGCTAGTCTAATCACCAGCCATTGTTGACTAAATGACCCGCTTGCGGTGTAACGAGGAGAAGACGTTTCGGCTCGAAGTGTGCCGTGGTGGACACGCATTGAGGAGTCGGTGCAGGCGAATATTTTGACCCCGATGTGTGCGACTGGGTGATGCATAGACGGGTCGCGACAAACGGCGAGGGGCTGTAATGTGGCGCACAACAAGCGAGAGCCCCGACGGCGTAACGCTTGGTGTTTTTAAAGAGCGTGATCATGCAGGTATGCAGCCTCCAAAACACGCCGATCCAACAGCGGACACAAAGGCCGACTAGCATTAATGCTATCCATCCTTATGCGTGCGTGCATGAGCATGGGTTGAAATTATGCACAGGCCTATTGTTGGAGGCAGGGCCCCGGATCCTGTGCGCAGAGGAGTGATGTATAGGTGGCTTTGAAGCGGTTAGTGGTTTATATTACTGTGACTCGGAACAGGCCATTATTTATGGAGCAGATGTATACCACCACCGCCTCTCCTTTCATCCTTTACCCCCCCCCCCCCCCCCCCCTCCCCCCCTCTCCCCCCCTCTCCATCGGAGGCTGTGTCGGAGATGCTGGGCCTTCTCTACCCCTCCACAACACATCAGGGGATTTAATCCAGCTGGGGGGGTTTTGACATGACTGGTGTGTAGCCGTTACGAAACGGATGAGCAAAAAATGCACAGCCGACGTCGGTCCGCAGGAGCAGTGCTGTAGGAGGGTACAGGACTTGGTGTGCCGGCTGCCTCCTCTCCTCCGTGCAGCAGGCGATGGCGTGTGCTGCACCGCATTGTACTACATGCATCTGTCATGGATGGAAAAGGGGGGCTCTGATCATTATTGATTCGCATTTGGGCAGAAAGTGGAGCAATACAGGCACACTCATACATTTTAACCCGATTCCAGTGCGGAGCTTTCTGGGAGCTGATGATTTCAGTGTTTAGTGTTGCCAGTGGCCTATTTACTCTCTGGATGTGTGGAGCAGCAGGACAGCCTACAGTTGGACTAAACCATTCTCCTCTCAGCCATACTGGCTAGTCGTCCTGATTCAGGATGCCTCTCATCTCTCCATTGATTATTGGAACACAACATTGAGAGGGGAGCGGGGGTCTCCCTCCTGTCTTGTCTCCCTGTCCTACAACCCCTGGGTTACACGGGCCGGTAACCGTCCATCCTGCTCCTGTGGCCTCCTCCTCCTCCTCCTCCTCTCTGGTGGGACTGAGAGGACCGATGCTGCCTGCATAGACTGGCTTGGCAGGGCAGCGCCATGCATTTAAAAGCAGGTGGAGAGGGGTTGGGGGAAGAGTGGGGGAGGAGAAGAGAGAGTGGAGGAGGTGGTAGGATGCTGCAGTGGCTATGTGCTCAGAAATCACCAGCTGATGCAGCGGAAGAGGAAAGGACTCTGGATTGGTCCACATCAGATCAGTGAAAGCTCATCAGAGCATTCAACTGAAAAGCTCCCTCCACTGTTTTATGTAAATGCCCGCTTTTAGGCAAACGTGTTTATTTTTCAATGCTGATCTGATGCATTTACACACAATGACCTGACACCCTGACAAATTAAAGCAGTATGTGTTGGTCATACAAAGCTCGCTAAATCCTGAATTGAACAGTCAGTCCTGGTTGCAAGGCTGCCAATAGCTAAGCCTGTTAGGGAATTCTGTTGCCCAGCTCCTTAATTAAAAGAGTAGAAACAAAGAGGTGTGGAGGCAGGAAACCTCAGTGGTCATGCTGCTGGTACAATGAGTCCACTGTGACCCAAAAGCTGATCCATTATTCCAGTCAATGTGGGAGACCACAGCGGCCACATTCTCTGTCCACCCTGGCTGTATTGATCAGAGCCCACTGCGGCTTGGGTGAGCAGATGGCTGGTCGTTTGTATCAGGTATGCTCCCCTCTTCTATACAGTGCGTCTCTGGCCTCTGGCGAGTGATGATCTATAGAAAGAAAGAGAAGAAAAGAAGGAGATGGTGCTTGAAATCAACTCTGGTGGACAGAGGGCTGCATGATTATGCGTGTGTGTGTGTGTGTGTTTTTTTTTGTGTTAGAAATACAAATAAAGACACCAGTATAATTCATGCAGATATACTGTGTGTTTGTGTGTGTATGTGTGATGCTGGTGGCAAGGTGCTCTGCTATTATCACCACCAAGGCATCACTGTTGTCAAGGCAACACTGCTCTTTGACTGCCTGCATCCAGACGCTTGACCACCTGGTGTTGCTTTCCACTTCCGGTCCCAGCACACAGTCCTCCTCCTGAGTGTTTCTCTGTGTCTCGTACGCCTCCTTTTGTTTGTCTTGTACGCTAATGTTGCTCTGATTTGTGGATGGATACTGAGCACCAGCATCACCTTAAACAGCATTAAAGGATCAGAGGAGATGCTGACTAATTCAACCACTTTGCTCTGGTTTTATTTCTCCAGGGCCTTTTTTTTTTAAATGTCCCAATAAGTAAATAATTGTTCTATTGACTTTCCTGTAAGGGTTTATTTGAGTTGAGATCAGTTCATTGTATAAAAAAAATCCTGTATTTTTTTATTCCAGAGTGAACTCTACCTAAGAGCTACAGTAGATGTGTTTTATTTATCTGTGTTTTCGTTGCTTTCTCCCCTTTCTGCCAAAGTAGGGCATATAAATGTACATCAAGCTGACTGATATAGAAGTCACAGATCAGTAGCTCCCAGCCTGAGAGCCGAGGCCCTTTCAGGAGGCTGTTAGATAATTCTCAGAGGTCATGAGATGATTAACAGTGCAAGAGGAGCAGACAGATTTATTTATTTTTTCATATGTCCGGTCTTTTTTCTTGTGAACCGCTGAGTGGTTTTACAGTGTCAGGGCTCATATAGAACACAACAACCGTCTCTTTGACTGGCTAAGGCACATTCTGATTCTAATGCACAATAGTGTGGTCTCAGCTTCAGGATGTGGCACCACACTTACAGATGTCACTTTACAGGACAGGATAGTTAATGCCCCATTTCCAGGTGGTGTCGTTGCTTTGGGAGACATTTCTTTCTTTTTCTGTCACTGTACTGTTGCTCCTGTGGATTGAAACCTCACAATTTTGTCCAAATAATGGTCAGGCACTTGTCCTCCGAGGCGCTGGTTGTTTGCGTTGACACGCTGTGATTTTGGTTCCTGGGTGGGAGAGAGCAAGGCGAGAGATGGTGTTTGTTGACACGACAGCAGTTGACATGCAACTTATTTATCTGAACTTGAACGGTCAAATCTGCTTTTTTTTTTTTAACTGAGGAATCGAGACGTGTCTTTCGAATGCAACCACAGGCAGTGCTGTCAGTCCCTCTGTCTCAGTACTGCACCAGCTGTGCTTATTTATAGACAGCTTTATCTGCTTGTAATGCTTTTTTTGGGATCAAAACAGTGCGTTTGTCTGGCAGAGAGTACGATTGGTGACAGACTCTGTCTCACTACTGGTTCTCACGTCTGTACTTAGCTTTTGATTCTCTCGTGCACCGTCCACCTCGGTCAGATGCATCACTGTGCGGGAGCGTCGATACCCGTCCGAGCCGCTTTATGGTCCCAGCGGCCTGTTTGCAAACGTCTCATTATCCTTGTCCACGCAATCCACAGTCACCAAGGTCACCTGATGCTCCACAGCAAGCCCGGTCAAAGTCAGCACAACATAACTCTCACACTCACACACACACACTCAGATATTTGTGTGTTTACACTAAGCTCTTGTTGACAATCACTTGTATTTACTCACATTGCACCTATTAATATTCTCTGAATCACACTAGAAGGAATGAAAAGAAGGGAAGATAAATGAAGTTATCGTCACAAAAGGGAATATTTAGTGTTTTGTCACGGTGTGAAAATAACAAACAAACTGCACTTGCAGCTGACATGCTGATTTATGCCTCATAGACTTGAAAAGGAATACGTCTCCCATTTTCAAGCCCACGTTATGTGGCATGTTATTTTTTTCTCCCTCAGGCGGTTTGCAGCATCAGTACAAATTCAGTTTAATTGAGCTGTTTTTCAAGCTTGCCCCGTGGCTACAGGCTCAGGGCAAAGGCTAACTATTTCCCCGCAGCACTGTAATCTGCTTGCATGGCCATGCAGTGGGGGGAGAAACGAGGAAAAAAAAACAAAAAAAACAATGCGTCATCATGTGATTGCACAGCCATGCAAATGAGTGTCTTAACAAGCATCCCACTAATATATGTAAATATGCAAATAAACCGTATGTGGCCTTGCTGTCGTGTGCTGAAATTCACTTTAACATGAATATGATGCAACAGATGTTCCTTTGGCATAAGTATTTTGCCTTTTTTTTTGGAGTTGCACAATGGAAGGTATAATGTTCCAAGCAATCCTTGTTTCGCCATATTAGAGGATCCAAAAAATATCGAACATTCTGCTGTATTTTTCGAGTTATGATGGCTTAGCGTTAATTTTACTGACCCATACAGCTACAGTCGGAATGCAAGGTTCTCTCCCACAGGCCTTGCCGTCGATTTCTGAAACTAGCACCTTGTTTTCAGGAGAAAACAAACAAACATTGCAGCCTCCGTGCTGCT
Organism: Salarias fasciatus; assembly: GCF_902148845.1. Classification (NCBI taxonomy): domain Eukaryota; kingdom Metazoa; phylum Chordata; class Actinopteri; order Blenniiformes; family Blenniidae; genus Salarias; species Salarias fasciatus. The sequence goes on from NC_043754.1 coordinate 16,359,791, forward strand.
TTTCTTTATGTTTTACTCAATGAAGAACAAATGGCCTATTCTTGCATTTTAACGCTCCAGCGCCGTCATCGTGCTTTACACGATTCATCACATTCACTCATTCATAAACACAGTTATGCACACACTCACTTAACAATAGCAATGACTGCTGTACAAAGGGAGTCTTGTACTTGACCCCTGGTAACCCAAACCCGAACAAACTGACCCACGATGTTACTGCAGCCGATACGCTCACCTCGCAAAGCCCACTGTAACTGTAATGATGGATATTTATTTCTGAATCTGCATTATATAAGTTAACTGTAAACAGAAAAACAAAAAAATCAGTGACTCACTATAGCTGTAAGAATAAAGATAAACAAAATTACGTTATTTCAGTTCAGTCTCATCCAGTGTTGCATTTCAATACAAAGTCATTTTACTTCAGTATGATTTATTGCACAGATCCAGTGTTTAGTATGGTTTCAGTTACCCATCTTACTTATATTTTAGTAATAAATTAGAAAATCTTTTGGGTTTAAATGCCTCACCCCCTTTTTCGCTTGTGTTTAAAATTTGCATCGATAGCAGTATTTGTCTGATCCACTTCATTAAATCCCAAAAACAAGTTAATATTTGCAATTGTTTATGTAGTTGTATAATAAAATTGACAAACTTTACACTTACAAAAAAGAAAATCACTTGATGTTTGGCCTACTTTTTGTACTCCTACTTAATTTTTAATATTAAAGTGAAGTGAAACATAATGCACATGCCGTGGCGGCTAAAAGGCAAGAAAGGCTTCGGAGGAGACTTCAAACGTTAGCAGAGTCTCAGAAAGAGGACACACGTTCCGTTTGTCTTTTTGCGGTCTTCCTGCCAGATGATATTGGGGGATATTTTTGGGAAAGATTAGCTGACATAAAGCTGCAGAGGAGCTTAGTCAGTCTGCGCCCGAGGTCCACATCCAGTGAGCAGCGCTGGCTAACGGGGACAGCGGTGCTGGTCCTGACCCGAGGGACGCAAGTAGACGTGTTTATACTGGGTGACCTACACACAACACACACACACACGCACATGCGCGTGAGGCTGTATGAAGAGCTGGAGGACAGAGGGTGTGGCTTCTGCTGCAAGGTCGTGAATGACTTTGCGATCTATCACACAGCTGGGTTTTCCTGACCCCTGCATGAGCCGGAGAGCGAGACAGACGGTGTAAAAAGACGGGAGGAGAGAGGCGACGCGGGAAGGGTGGTTCACCAGGGTAGAGCAAGGCGGCGAGCTAAAAAGTGGAGAAATGATAATCAGAAGGACAGGGAGAGTTCTGGAGGGAATATTGAAAAGTCTGTGATTGTCATTCAGGTGCTCTTTTCTTCTCGAGTCGAGCGCAAGTCCGGCTGTAAGATGTTCCGTGGGGGTCTGATGAGTTCTGGCCCCCCTGCGGAGCCTCATCATGCCGTGGGTATCTCTGCCGTCCTCTCTCTCTCTCTCTGCTCTGAGCGATCGAGCAGTGGAACACTGTTCAGCATCCATTTGCCTGAGTAAAGCGAAAAGCACTAGCACAGTTTTCACACACATCTGTCAGGGATTCCTTGGCGTTCTGAGTGTTAATTGGCCGTTTTTCTTCATCAGTCACTTTCCAGGCTGTGTGATGAGTGTGTACTGCCATATTAGCATCGCTAGCATTCATCTTCCTCTAACGGTGGCAGACAAGACAAATGTAGAGACTTTCTCCTCATTGTGACAAAAAAAAAATTTAGGAAAATGAAAACACCCAATTAAAACAAGAAATGTCAAACGTTGTTGCTGCTAAATCCTCTTAGCAACAAGCTACCCTGTAATGATTTGCTCTGAATTCATGTTTTTAAAGTGTAATGCCGATTCCTCCTGGTTTCATTACCATTTGTGTTTCAGCATTTTGGACTGGAATTATAACCCGATTTGTGTCTCACTCTCACCGGCGTGATTTGTGTGCTCGTGTAAGAGGCATCCCGGCTAAACCGCTCACCTCTCCACGTTTGAAGCACCTCAGTTCTGCTTCGCTTCCCTAAATTCCTCCTCATCCTTCGTTAGCTGCTATTTCCAGATGCCGGATTTTCCAGAGCTAAGCCATGTAAGGTTTTTTTTTTGAGGGGGGGGGCGCCTTCTGGGAATGGTGAAAAAATAAAGTCCCCTCCTTGCTTAACAACACCTTTTGTTACGTCCCTGTCGCTTCCTCCATCTCTCATTCTTTATCTCCTCTAAGCACATCCATCCCGCTAACCCCTGGGTGTAATCTCGCCGCTCGCTCCCCGGCTCCCCCGGCCGGGCGAGGCGCCTCGCTGGATGAATGTGGATGATCTCCATTGTGTGGAGGTAATGGAGCTGTCTGCGGCGCCGTCCCTCTCTGCTTCATCTTCTCCGCCAGCTCTTCCTCCTTTGACTCATCTCTGTCACATTTTGAGCCCCAGAAAGTCCGGAGGCACGCTTTCTGTTGTCAACCATACGTCTGCCGACACCTCCTACCAGTAGTAGCTCGCTCGGCTTTTTTTTTTTTTTTTTTTCAAATGTGGATGTAGAGCTGAGGAGAAGGGCAGCAGGAGATGAGACGAAACCCCGAGATCCAGCTTTTCCTGTCACTGATGAAAGACAGTGAAAGAAATGAATGGTGGGACTAAGCAGTGCAGTACCTGGGAAGCTTCTAGCCGCCATCGTGCTTCTAGTGTGCGGCGTTATCTTGAATTTTAGGGATTTTTTTTTTTTTTTTGGCAAATAGCATAATCCCCATCAACCTTTAAAAAGACTAAAACTGCCACTGTAATTTATGTGACAGTGAGGCAGTTTTTATTTGTGGAGCAGAGTGAATCCGTAGCCTCCGTCTTGATTGAATTTACATTAAATCAGTGTCAAATTGTGTTAATTAGGTTTGTGCAGGATGAACCAGATATTTCTGGTTCGGTCAGTCCTTTTCTGGCATAATATCCCACTGTTCAGTTGTGCAGGCCGCTGAGCGATATAATATGTATCTCTCAGTCAAAAGGAAGTGAATCACGGAGTTCAAAGACGTGTCAGTCATGCAGCAGACACGCCGGCTTTAAAGTCATTTATAAATACAGAGAACCAGACCGGAGGAACATGATATTTCACCTGCACTGATCTAATATTCATGTCTTTTGTGCAGTTCCCTTCAGGGGTTTATCTCTAAAATGAATTAGAATAGTTTAAAGATTGTTCTTTGAAATTAAAGGCCTAAAATACCAAGAGGCTTGATAATAATTCAGAGAAAATGTGTAGAAAAATTGAATGAAAATGTCACTGGAAGCCAAAACAATGATTTGATCTTCAGCTTGTCTATTCAATGTACAGACTTCTTTTTCTTTGGTTAAACAGTTTAAATGCTGGTTAGGTTAATGATGGATTGTAGTGGTAATCGAAAGTCCTCCATTATCATATTTCACATGAACATATTCATTTATTTTCACAATCTATTAGTAGGTAACATCAAATTACATCTGCACAGCATCATTTTTGAAACTGAAAGCAGAATTCTGTCACTTATTTACTAATTTTGTGGACATGAACACGTCCTTTGTTTTGGTTTCAGTCTTAATAAGATCCTCACTTTTGAAGTTTCATATAATAAAGCCTTTGTGGCTCGCCTCTTAGAAGACGTTTGTCTTTGTCTTTTTTTTTTCCCCTCTGTGGTTCTTATTTCTATACACCATTGTGTCTGGCTGGGTTCATCCCATTGTGTCTGCCTCTTTTATGTTTTCTTCACCCCCCCCTCAAAATGTGCGTATTGTTTGTGCGACTGTAGTAGTGATGCGGAGGGGTGGGGAACACGTTCACTGTACGTCTGTGGATTTTGAGGATGAAACTCCGGCGCTGAGTCGTGCGCGATGAGTTTGTGCATCACTGCTTTTTTTTTTTGTTTGTCTGGCAGCAATGCAAATGTAGTAATCTTCAAATTATAACAGGCGGCTTTGTTTGAGTTACCTGATGTTTGTGCGCCGGCGGTGGGTGCGTGTGCCCCCAATATCCTGGAGAGCTGATGAATGAGTGTCTCCGCAAACCCTTTTGCTTTAGTCTTCCGGTATCTTCATCTGTTCAACTCCGGCGCACGTTCGCGTGCGCGCACGCACAAAAATAAACACTGCTCTCTTCCTTCTTGTAGCCCACATCATTGCCTGGCAGGGGTGATTTTATATTCATGCTGGCCTACTTTGCTCGGCTCCCTCGGCTCCACACACACACACACACACACACACACACACACACACCTGTGCCACTGGAAGTATAGCTAACCGTGTAGCTATTCATCATGCTGCATTCCGCAGTGGCTGAGGGTTGATCATAACCAACTTTGGAGTGTGTGTATGTGTGTGTGTGTAACTTCACCGCTCCACGTTAGACATCCAGCATCTCCCAGCTCTTTTCCTGAATCCCCTGCAGCCTGAAAAAAACAGTGTCAGTAGTTGTAACAAGTCATTTAACACCACATTAGTCTGGTCTGTAGATTCGCGCTCTGCATCAGGCCAAAACATTTTCTACTTTTGCTTCTTGGTCGCCTCCATCTGTGAGCTGCACAAAGTATCAGGACTGCATGTTCCCCGCGTGCATTAGACTCTTTAACTAGTCGCTGCAGATGAGAATCCCAGAAAGATCCCATCTAATAAATCCACTCAGTAATGATGGAGGGCTGTCGATGAAAGGGAGGGGTAACTTTTTTTTTTTTTTTTAAAAGCGTCATTCTGCTGCACAGCTTGATACGAAAAAAAAAAAGGACCTTGGTAGAGAGGCAGGCAGCAACACAATATGTCTTTTATTTTGTAATTTCTTTCTTGTGGATGTGATGCAGCGGCTCAGAGTGGACAGACACGCCGGGGGCTTCCATGACTCTTCACAAAGGCGCTAATTTAAGCGGACGTGTTTATTCGAATGCTAACGTTTACCACTTTGCACCAAACTCAAAGTACAGCGAAAAAACTTGCTCGAAGTATTTGGCAGTAAAATGAAGCAATGCACAAAGCAAAGTTTTAATTAAGGGATCACAAAATATTAAAATTTATCCCGAGGGGATCATGAATAAGTGTGGCGTGGAAAATCATTAGAATATTGTAATGGTTTTTACTCAGAACTGGAGAAAAGATGGCCACCGACGGCTTCAGATCCAGTCAATCTGTGTGAAACATGGTTAAAAGACATGTGCAGGAAAATGTTAGGAGACTCGCGGCTGTAGCATCACCTGCAGCTTAAATGAGGTGACGGATTAACATCATTAACAAGTCATGGTTTACTGTAGTTCATAATCATATTGCTCTGTGTTGAGACTTGACTGGTTTTTAAAACCTTTTTTTAGTGCAAGATGTCTACTATTTCGGTCTAAATGAGAAGTAAAAGAACATTTGTCATTTGCTTTGTCAGAAACAAAAGTCAGAGCCACGGTGAACAACAAAGTAAAAATTAACCGGCCGAATATGTTTCAGCTCGTGTCTAAAAAAAAAAAAAAAAACGAAAAGGAGAAATTTAACTCTATTAACTGGCTGGTGCAGAGTGACATTAAACCTCCTTCTCGGAGATTGAGTTCATTTTGTAATTTGTAATTTTTGTGAGTCTTTTCTCCTTTTTGATTGATTCAATTCCACTAAAAAGCTTCAATCAGAATCTGGGGATTTGGAAAAGTTCTTGTAAAGATAATTATAGAGCATTCTTTCTTTCAGTGTGTGGTCTTTCATTTAAAGAAAGACTCTGAAAATGTTTTAAAATATTGTGTTATTCTTTTACAGCGCTAATTCATAAGTTACCGTGCAGGAAGTGGGTCGAACTATAATCAACCATTACATCATCTGGACTTTTTTTCCCCTCCCGCTTCCAGTGATATGGATATCTCGTAACACCGTGCCAGGGTTGAGCCTCACACCTTCTACAAACACTTTCACACTCGGAAACTGTGGAAGCGAGCGGCGGAGGGAGAGTTTTCACAGCCGATACCTGGCTGCGGCGGTGACTCACCGCTTCCTCAATCCTCCACAAGCCCCAAACATGGCCGCCCTGCTCCTGGCTGCCGGGAAACATTTCTTGTGGATGATATAAAAGTATAGTGTAATTTTCTGCTTAAGGTTTGGATCCGAAAGGGTTTCAGTGTGATTATTCCTTGTGAAATTCTTTGATTCGTCTGCCTTTTCCACCGTCACCTCATCCATTGGTCTTCTCTGAGGTCTTTGCCTTCCTGGCGCTTTGTCCAACACACCCTCTATCTCTCCTCAGCACATGTCCAAAAACCACCGCGGTTTATCTCTGAATTGCCGGGCCGTCGCCGTCCCTCTGATCTGTTCAGTCTTAATCCCGTCCATCCGGGTCCCTCCCAGTGGCGATCTGAGCGTCTTCATGTCTGCCACCTCCAGTTCTGCCTCCTGTCTGTCAGACGCTTCAGGTCTCACTCTTGACTCATAAACCTTTTCCAAATCGGTGAGTGTTAATCAGATTACTTTGTTATGGATCACACACACATTATATGGGTATAAGTTGTAGACAAAATCATGTTGTTGCCTGGACTCACCCTTTATGTTGATATATTTAATATTCACCCCACAAGGTAATATATTTGTCTGATTGTCTGTGTTGATTTTTTTTTTTTTAAGTCACTCACTGTTATTCCTCCTCCTGACATTATTTTTTTTGGGGACATTCATTTTCTTTTAATCTTTATCTTTCAATCCTTTCATTCTTTGTCCGGTATGTGTTTATTTTCTTTTACGAGTGTCTGGCCTTCTCTGGGAGAGAGAGAGAGAGAGAGAGAGAGAGAGAGTGCATGCTGGCGTCGCACTGTGATATTTGAGAATGGATTTTTGTGTTGATATGACCTTTTGATAGGAAATTGTTTTCTTTTTTTTTTTTTGCGAGTGAATTTGACATTTGACATAATCATCTGGGGAGACTACATTTCTTTTCAGACAACTACCTTGATAACACTGTGCTTTTAAACCGTATGCATGTTAGATAATACTAGATGTACTTTTATGTAAACACCGCCTCAGTGAACCTGAGTGATCCACTGCACTTTTATTTGCTGATAGGAAATAAAGAGCAAACATGCCGTTTTAAATGAGCTGTATTTTCGACCTTATCTTACTTTTATAGTCATTCAAAATTGAACTCATTAAAGTCACTTGACACATACTTGTGTCCATTATTTCACTGATAGCTGAATGAAAATAACCCTCCAGGTTCATGTTTGATTATTCCATCATTATAAAAATTCAGATTTAAAGTATTTATATGTTAAATCTGTATGCAAATAGATGGGAGAAGCCACTGTGAAAAGATAGTTTGTGTAATTACATCGCATTGGACGAAACACAGGGAGATTTGAGTCTCAGTTGATCAACACCAAAGCAAACTTCAGAGGCTTCTGGGTTTTCACTTCCAAAGTGAGAGCTTCTGACGGCTGTTACTGCTGTGACTACTTCACTTCAAACAATGTGAGCTTCAAATAGTGTCTCTTCACCGCTGTCCAGTGTGCAGGACGAGTCTGAAGTGAAGCTGATGTCGAGACAGAGAAGCACTTGAAGTTGGTGCAGATTTTTAGACCAATCCTTTTAATAAAGTATAGTTTTTTTTTTCAAGTGATCTAAAAAGAAAAAAAGTTAGTTTCTTGAGCTTGTGTGACTTTCATTTGAGCTGTGTTTAATTTTTATTGCATACCGTACACGAACATAAAGTACAGCATGCCCTGCTAAACACGCAGCCCTGTTTTGTGCGTGCGTGCGTGTGTGTGCGTGTGTGTCATTCCCGATCCTGTCTTATGATGATGGATTACTGGGACTCGTTGGAGCTGCTTGCTGCCTCTCTTATCCTCCATCAACCGTGGCTCAGTGGAACACTGCTCTCCATTGTTTGTGCGGATGGCGAACACGCACACGGGCCGTGGGCGCGCACGTGCGCGTCGTGAGCACTGACACACACGCATGCACACATCCTATCTGCCGCGGCGCATACACTCCGCTAAAACAAACAAACAGATTAGTGATCCTGAATTGCCAGCAGCTTGGTCTGACTCAGGTCTGCGGGGCTTATCTGGTGACCTTTGAACTTAACATCAGCCAGTCTACACCTGCCTGGTCGCGCAGACACACGCCCGGCTGCATTCGATGAAAACTGCCCCCGTCATTCATAACCGGGTGTCACACAGCCAGGAGTTAAGATGTTTAACTGGAGCTGTAACGACCAGAATTTCACATTGAGATTATTGTGAATATTATTACGAGTTTCAGAAAAAATACTCAGAGTTTACCAAATGAGCAGTTTGTTATCGTTCGTATGAAACGTTCTCTCATATTTTCCAGTTTTAACTAGTTTTCTCTCTCTGTTGAGCTCACCGGGGTGTAAGCACCATGCAGGATGCCCCGCAGGGCTTCTGCTCCTCAGGTCGTCTTTGAAATGAGCACATTTGAGTCAGATCAGGAGGCAAGGCGTCGAGGCTTCGTTCAATTGCAGGATCTCAGCATTGAGTGTTTCCTCCGACGCGACACGCTATGACGCCTTTATTTTCCGTCCGAAGGAAACTGAACGGGCGGCAGAGGAGCTGTAGTGTGAGGAGGAAAAAAACAATCTGAATCACTCAAGCACCGTCCTCTCTACACTCAAACTCCTCTCTGCTCTCCGTGTCCAGCAAGTTTTTTTTTTCTTTTCCTCATCATTTACCTCTCAATCACCGCCTCTTCATGACGCTACTTTTCTCGCCACCTCTCTCCTTTCTTTTCTCTCTGTGAGCGACGCCACTTAAGACGTTTTCTCTCGTCCTCCTCTCCTTCACGTCCTTTCGTCCCCTGGTGGGACTGGGTCCTTCTTGGTGATAAATCTCAAGGTTTCAACACATAAATCACAATTGTTTTGTGTTGTCATAACGCCCAGGCTCCTTCCCGGGAACATGTTCTTTCACCCTGCAGGTTTGAGTTGGGGTGTAGTGGTTAGCACTGCCATTGGTATCCTAGTTTAATTTCACACTTCAGAAATATGCATTTCAGGTTAATTGGCGAGTTTGTGAGGTTTTCTGTTTAGAGATTCTTCCCTTTCTAGAAGCCTGAAACTCTTAGTTATACATAGCAGTATATAAGACAGTTTGATGGTTGTTGAATTATCAAAAATCCATTATGTTAAATACTTTGGTGGAGCTCCTGGGGTATTTCTGTACTGTGCTTTCCACTCGGCTATCAGTGCTGTCAGAATTGAACACAAAAAAAAAGCTCCTTTGTCTGACTTTCAGCATATTTTTGCTTGCGCTCATTTCCGACGACCAAACTAACAGCAGATCAAAGTGGATCAAGTTGGCTGTAGCTCGGAAAGTGTCGCATGGAGAACGATGCAAATTTATTCATGAGAAAGAGCAGCGGTTTGTTATTTTAGCTGAGAGGCATGGCCCTACGCGCCACCTCAGCCCTGTCAGTCTCGGGCGCATGCATTCATTCGCTAAATTTTCATGAAGAATTATTATACGCAGATAATAGACATATAATTTCAAAATAAGCATGCACTTCCTTTTCATTCGCTCTGAAAACGTGGCGACGATGTGGAAATAAGGCACTGGCTGCATGTTTGAGTTTATTAGAAAACAGTGGAACTAAAATAGACCTTATTAGAATAAATAAATAAATAAATAAAACAGCAACAATGTAGAACCAAACCAAAACTTGGGACAGTTGAAGTCGTGTCCCCAGAAATGAGGATTTATATGCAGATGTTTTAATAGTTGTTGATCTAGTCTGTAAAGGGGAAAGCTTTGTAAACATTGCTCGTGATAGTCTGTTGTGTGTGTGTGTGTGTGTGTGTGTGTAAAAGGGACTTCTGGTAAATGGTGGGACAAAGAAGAAAAAATGTTTTTTGTTTGTTACCCAATAGCATGTGACAAGGCTTATTGCTAGATCCGTTACTAAGCCTCTTTGGCCAATCAGGTGGCAGACATTTTAAACTGCTGTTGGATGAAGTCAGCTTTGTGATCACTTGGCTGCGGTCCTCAGTCTCTACAGTGTGTATGTACGTGCACGTGTTCCTGACCTGAATTTTTATTCATTTTTTTTTCCTCCCTGAGAAAATCAGCCATAAACAGTTTAATTTTTTCTTCTTCCTCCTCTTTTTTTTTTTTTTTTTTAAAGCTGCAGTGGCTACAAACAGCAATCCTCCCTCAACTTTTCATCTCTGTTACATTTTGCCGTCTCGGACATTCAGTCCTTGAAAATACTGGTGGTATTAATACAGCAATCAGTGCAGTTTGCAGCTTCAGCTGTTCTTCAATGAAACTTGCAGCCTTAGCAGAGGATTTCCTCGCTCGCCGCTCGCTCGCCGCTGGTGTATCTGTCAGCGCGGAGAGCAGGAGCTGTCCGTTGTGCTGAAAAGAGTTTGCTGTATTTGTCAGTCTTCTCTGTTAATCTGTCACTTCTCTCTGCTTTCTCGAGCAAACATTTGCACCTTCGCCGTTACTGTGCATTTCCCGTCGGCCCTGTTTACAGCGTCTGACGTCACCTACTTTGCTGCCCCCACTCTCTCCTTGATCTCTTCCATTCTCTGCTGCTTTGCTTTTCTTCTCTGCTCTTTTTGAAGCCTCCTTTCCTTCCATTCAGGCAAACAGATTTTTTTTTTTTTTTTAATGCCAGTCATATGCTAATAAATTTAGCCTCATTATTGCATTATTTTAGGATGATTCTTTGCATCAATGCAGCGCCCTGACTCCATCCCCCCCTCTTGTCTCTTTTTGGTGTTTACTCATGCTGTCATTCATGTGAATCGCTGCTGCTGCTGCCCCTGAGAGCATGTATGATTGTGTTAGTGATGAACCGAGCGAGTGCGAATGACTAAGACCTACAGGACTCTTTGCAATGAATTGTTTAAAAGGCTTTTGCCCTTTGAATGCTGAGTTTCAGCATGTGTGTGTGTGTGTCTGTGTGTGTATTTTTTGGCTGACTCTGTCAAGTGTGCGCGCGAGTGTGTGTGTCTGTGTGTGCACTTCTCAAGCCGTGCGCACAGTGTGTTTTAAGTTCGCTCTTGACAAGGCTTGAGTCAGATGTTGGAGGCGTAAAAAGGCACAGTGAACTGGTCGGCGCTGAACTGGAGACTTTCTGCAGGCTTGCCATAAAGACAGATCTCAGCAGGTATTACTGTCTTATCTTTCCCGCTTTTCACACCTCTTTCATCCAGCTCCCTCTCCTTGGTTTCTGGCAGCTTTAATAGGAACTGACAACCCAATACATGGGAACGCTCAATAGCATCGCTCTTCTTTTTGATGTATTTACAGACGCATGCATGTTCATAGTTTCTCTTGCGCCCAAGGTGCCGGGCTCCTGGCACTGAGAACACAAACGTCGGTGTTTCGCTTTTTAACTGAAGGGCTTGCGCTCATTGCTTGTGAATTGGATGTAGCATTTGCTTGATTGGATATTACCACCTTTCCCACTCGGTGCCCTTGACGGTATCGCACCGGCTCGTTGGAAATGAGCCCTCTCGTGCCCGTAGGACACAGTGTTTCTGCATACGCTGCCTTTTCCAAATGAAGCCGTGAAACACTTGGAAGGACTGAACAGCTCTTTTTTTTTTTTTTTCCTTCGCTATTCTCTGTGCATTAATGTGACACACAGATATTCCCGCCACCTTTTGTTCTGTCTGTTGCTATCTTCAGACACATTTGGCTCACACCATGTGATAAACAATTTTCTTTGGGGACGCTGTAAAGTCAAAAACCGTTTTCCAAAAGAACAGCAGATAAGCGCTCTAAATGAAACCTCCAGCCCGGCTTGTTTTGTAGTGTTTCCTCTGTACGGGCCCTGTGATTGGATGGCTCATGACTGAGAGAGAAGCGAGAGGGATGAGCACGGCGTTGATGTCAGAGAGGGAAGTGTGGCTGCTGCATGGAGCTGCTTCATGTGGCTGACGTATCAGCTTGTAATGATCTGCCATCTGCACTCTCCTGCTGGGAAAATGCAGTGTGTGTGTGTGTATTTATAAAAAAAAAAAGAAAAGTGCATAGTGTGTGGCTTGTTCTAGTTTCTGTTGCCTTTCTGCATGTTTTCTTCTCCTCTGTTGGTGGCTTACAAATGCTAGTATCAGTGTAGTGTATGGGGGAAGATGAAAGGAGGCGCTACACAGGCCCATTAGTCTCAGTCCAATCATTTAGAGTGGTCCGCTGAAGATCCGTCAGTTACACTTAAAATGAAACCCCAGGACGGGGCGATACACATTACCTGAACTGTGCTGTAATTATTTTTCCCTCTAAAAAGAAAGAAAAAAAAAAGAAAAGAAAATCCCATTTAGAAAGTAAGAGCAAGGTGGCTCCAGCAGGTTGATGCAGTCTGGCAGAGCTTTAAGGCAAATGCCATTTTCGATATGCTAACAGTGACAAAAATACACCGATGTCCACTTGATATTTTTCCACTATGTCCTCCTACGACTGATTTCTCCCCTTTATCAGTCACGATCAACATCTGAATGTAATGTTTCCTCCACTTCGCCAATTAGGATGATTTAAAGAAAAATGAACGGTCATTAAATCTTTTATATCAAGACAATCAGACAGTTCATGAATGGATATTGCTGCTGCTACACAGACTACTTTTTAACATAATCATCACATTATGCTGTGAACAGTTATCCCTACAACACACCGCAGTAGCATGTATTGTTTGAAATGTTTTAGCATAATAATTCTTCACAATATAAAGAAAAAAAAATCACATTTTATCTTTTTTTTGGTTTGGCAGCAATAGAAAAACATCATATTGGGCTTTTTTAAACCTTTTTTCTTAATGGATTTATGCACAACCAAGATGAGAGCAACATTGAATAGATCCATTTTATTCTAGTTATCCACTCTGCTGAAATTACAGCCTTTCAACCTTTCCATTTTTGCTGATAATATTCAGTTAAGGATGGGAACTATTCGGTCAAGTATACCTTTGAGCCACACTTCATCACTTGCTGAGGGAACTTCTGTTGTATATAAAAAAATACAGTATTTTTTCAGCTGCTGTTTCAGAGCGAGTCATCGTCTCACAGACCTGGCGGGTTATCGTCCTCGATGGCCCAAAACCCGGGTCTCCACGCTCGAGTCGAGACTTAACCTGATGCGTCGCCGTATTCAAATGTCACATCTCTTAAAGTCATCTCCTCAGTGAAGAGGATTTCTTTTTTTTTTCTCGTGGAGTTCAGTCGACAACTGTGACAAATTCATAGCAATCATTTCCATTAGTATTCATGCATTTGTGCGCAGTGGTGCTGGGTAATGATAAAGCTCTTCACTTGCAATTTGTCCCATGATTTTCTGCGACAAACTTCCGAAAAAATAACGAGGATTGTCGATTTAAAGAAGAAATAAAACTTTCTTTTTTTTTTTTTTTGCCACTACCACGCCAGTAATGTTTTATTTACCGTCCAAAACCACAATAATGATGTTGGACAGGTCTGAGTTTAAGTCTGTTTTGGTTTTTCTTCCTTGGAAATGGCTCTGAAAAAGCAGTGGGGATGTGTTCTATTTGGGCCCTGATGCTACTTCATCAAGCAGGGTGAGTCTGCGACCTGGGCTCAAATCAAAGAGAAAACGCTGTGTTCGTCTTTGTCCAACTGGTTGTGATTTTCACCACGTTGATATCGCCACTGTGGAAACAGAACATGGCGATATAAACAGAGGTCGAGACGCGGCATCCGTGACTTGCCGATAAATCCCTCCATGGATCAGTGGAAGCTCTGTTGTCTTTTCAACACAATCTACTCGTTCCTTGGTTTGTTTCGATGACACGACGCAGGCAGGCCAGCATTTCCTGCGTCCGCACTTCGCTCAGCTGTTCACGTATCCAATAAGGAGGGTTAATAACGTGGAGCTGTTTCTGTGTGAAATCTGCTTTTCACCAAAGCTCCCAGCAGAGTTCTGCCTCACAACAGCCTGGAAACGTCTCAGATGTGATTCGCAGACACCTGACTGAGGCGGTCAGACAGCTGAGCGCAACAGTCATCCTGTGGAGGGGTTGACAAGGTGCTGGAGCTGCACATTGCTGTTAAGAAGATGCTCAAAGGTTTTAAAAGCTGCTGCTGTAAAGTCTGCTACATATAAAAACATACATGTCCTACATACAACTGAGGGGCCGTTGCACATTTCACCCAAAATAGTCACTTTTTACATCTTTATAAAGATTTTCCTGCCAAAACGAATTTGTGTCATCGTCTCAATTTAATGTTTTTTTTTCCTTCTGTTTTTAAAATGGCAGACACAACATGTGTGCCTGGATGCTTCTCTTGAAATAGCCGCCCAGGTCATGGAGCGGCCTTCCGAGCTGGTACTGGCCTGAACCAGTGTGGATTTATGTAATCGCTGGTGTATTTTTGCAAGTCTCTGATGTGTGTGTGTGTGTGTGGAAAGTATTTCTCTCCTCAGAGTTGCGCTGTGATTTCTGTAGTGTTCTTCACTTCTCTCTCGAGCTTCCTCCTTAACGTCTCAAATGAAAGCCTCACACTTAGCAGCTCCGATGCAGTCCATTCACTCAACACTGATAATGTTTATTTTGTTCCATCGTGTGTGTGTGAGAATGAGCGAGTGTGTGCGGGGGTCTGCTGACTGTGATTATGACGTTTTTCGCTCTGAATAGAGTTTTATGTGTGTGTGGGGGGGGTTTGTCCCATCTGCCATCTGTGCACATGCTGGTACAAGGACCCCTGGGAAATGCAGTCCAGGGGGCGATTGCCTCCAGCGTCTGTGTCTGGAGGCGACTGCCAGTCATTATTGATCTTTTTTTTTTTTTTTTTAATCCTTTAGTTTTGAAAAAAAAAAAATCTATATTTTTGTTACAACCTCTTTCCACAAACACTCTCCAAAAGCTCCAGAACAACTCATATTTGATCATGATTCGTTTGTTTTGCTGCTATTTTTAGGATTCCTACATGATTTGGATCATTTTCAAGTCTTTGTCAGGCGGCATTCACATTTCCTCCTGCGTCTCAGTGTGCAGTGAATATTTTAGCAGGAATAAGAGGGAAGTGTATCCAATTTAGAGGGTTTCCTTGTTAGAAATGACCAAGTTTGTGTGAGTTTACTACATATTTTAATGACATGCATATTTATACACACTTTGAATCTTTAAATATTTATTCGCAATCTGGCATTGATGTTCAGTTCATTTGCCTCATAAAGAATTAAAGCATTCATTCATTCTGTCACCAAAATAGAAACAATTTAAATTTTTAACAATGAAAAAACAAAGGAAGCCTGTGAAGACGATGCACTCACACTAACTGTCTGGAGTTTCACAATGGAGCGGCTGTAATAATAATCTTTATGAGTAATCAGGTACGGAGTTAGTGTTTAATATTCTGTGAAAGTGACATCCATAAATGAGCTTAAGTCTCGCTGTGACTTTTACTATCGCTGTACGATTCAGCTGTACTTTCACGCTTTCTTTAAAGTCCATGAGCTCAACTTAAAGCTGTGGGGGAAAAAAAAAAAAAGCAAGATGTAAAGGAGATTTATCCCCTGAATCTGAGCAGGCGATAAAATTAACTGCTGCTCTTATCAATTCAGTTTACCAAAAAAAAAAAAAAAAAAGAGAGAGAAATGAGGTCATGCAGAAAACAGCGTGTGGATTATTGAGTGTTTAGTGGCCAGTTTAGCTCTGGTGTAATCCATATCTTTGTGGAGATTTGCTATGGTCATCACTGGAGCACTAAACCCTCCACTGCACATTGTTAAGGCTTCGGGCAATAAAATCGCTCCGCCGTCCTGATAAGACGAGCACAATGGCGTTCAGCCGCTGGCTCGCCCTCGTTTTCCCTCTCTCTCCACGTTCGATCCCCACAAATGCACTCGTCCCCGTGGCCCCCCACCCCCCCACAGCACGGCCGGCTTCCTCTCGCCCCTCTTGCGGTTCACACCTTTCATTCTCTTGTTTGCTTTTCTCTTTCATATCTCTTTTTTTTCCCCCCCCTTCAGTTTCGCTCTCCCGCGCTCCGACGAGCGCTCTTTGCGGAGCGTTAAGTGTATAATCTGTGATCTCATGTCTAGATGGGCCTCTCGTCTCCTCTCACTCTGCGCACAAAGGGGGCTGAATGGCCGCGACTCACTCGGGGGACACAAATGAGTAATGAGCCACGCACACACACACACACGCCAGACAAACACACTACACCTCTCCCCGGGGGCTTTGAAGTTGCATATTGATGATGGCGGTTCCAAAGGCTCAATTGAATGTGTAGAAGCAGAGGAGGTGGCTATTGACCGTCCGCCCGCTCCTCTGACCCGCCATCTCTCTCTGACGGCCGTAACGAGCAACAGGTGCCTCTCTTGCCAGGTCGGGCCTCGACAGTCATCCAATATTCAGCAGTCGGTCGGAGCAATCAGCCGCCGTAATCACTTGTTTGATGCGCCGTCACAGCACCACATAATGGACCGTGGTGGGCCTGCCGCAGATTGTTTCTGACTAAATAATTGCGAATGTGATTAATGTTTCACCTTTCAGAATACACAAGCAGTTGCGCGCATGGCAAAAAAAAAAAAAAGTAATGTGAAGTACTTTTAACCTGATTGTTTATAGTTCGAATAGTCCGAACTAAACTACTTAAATGATTTTTTTTTTTTTTCATAAGATAATACTGACAGCCATAGCTTCAGTTTGTCACAGAATAAGAAGTGCAGGCCTGAATTGAAGATGATGCGTATATATATGTAGGAAAATCTTTTAAATCAGGGGTGTCAAACATAAGGCCTGTGGACCAAAAGTGAGCCACAAGAGGCTCTCATCCGGCCACCATGAAAATGGTAAAAATTTCAAAGAAGACGGAGATTTTTTTTTTTTTTTTCAAAATATTACAAACTGAGACCTGAGCTGAGATATTGGTGATTCCTCCAGGAAAGCTAGCCACCGTTTTGCTACCAAATTAGCTTCAAAGGCATGGGGGTCAGAGTGGATTTTTAAAACATGCATAATTCTGGTTCTATGCTGCCATTCTGACCCACTTAAGATGATACTGAGCTGTCCACAGACTTTCCAGTTCAGGTGTTTTATATATATATATATATATATATATATATATATATATATATATATGAACCTGTATTTATCATCTTAAACTTTCTGATTGTCGGTAACACCACTTAGTTGTTTTAGCCTCATACGTGCTTTTACAACTCACAGAGAACGCTGTCCAGACTCAACCAAAGTTAGAAGCGGCGTCCCAGATGCAGGCAGTGTGGAGGAGCTGTTGAATTTGTTCTGGGTCAGAGATTTTTCCATCATCCGCGAGGTCAAAGTTGTATTTTTATTTTAGAAAAGTGCTCGGGGAAACTTGCCTCGATATGTCCACCCTCTCATAGAAAGCCGTGTTGCACTTTGGTTTACCCAGCGGTGAAAGACGCCACATTGTTCCATCTCTGCCTGTTCCCGAATAAAAGACCCTTCGGCCTCCGTGCACGGCTCAGTCATGTTCTTGCTTTTAACCTTGTCATGCAGCATGTGCACTTTGTGAATGCAGTAACACTTCAACACTTTCTGATTTCGGCAGGTGTAATATTTTGCAGTTGTTGTTGTTTCCAACCTTTGATTGCAGTTTAAATGCTTTCTTCCAGCCTCACATGCACACATGTCGCCAACTCCGTGAGCAATAGCTTCATTCTTTTTGAGTGTCCCTGCAAGACATGACAGCTCGACAGCGAGCCTTCATAAATAATAGCAGGACTCGGGCCATGGTTGATTTTTATTGCCCGCTCCTGTGCTTCTGCCGCCGCGACGTGTTTGACAGGAAAAGGCCTGTTGCCCTTGAAGCGGCTGTAGCAGGACTGAGCGCTGTAGCTGGAGAGAGAGAGAGAGAGGGTCAGACTGACACAGGGACCGTTTGTTTTACCAGCCTCCCTATGAGAGCTGGTTTTGGCCGGTTGTGGAGCCCGCTCATATAAGCTCTTTGTGGCATGAAGACCGTCCTGGCACCCCCCTCCACCCACCCCTCTCCTCCACTTCCACCCGGCTCAAACTCCCACCTCCCTGAGTGATGCCAAGCTGAGTGCCAGCTTCCTCCGGGGACTGAAACGAGCGGCACGACGGAGCCGCACAGGACCGAAATAGAAAGCAGCAGAACTGGGAGGACGAGGTCACACATAAATGAGCAATCGCAGAGCTGGTGCTTCACGTGAAAACTAGCTTTTAAGAAAAATCAAAACCACGTCAGAAAGACTCTGGCAGGCGGCTTCCTGGCTTGTAAATACTCACAATATGAGCAGATTAGTCATCGGAGATATATCCAGCAAGAGATTTTCTTGCATTACTGACCGTGTTTTCAAGGTTTGACATAACCTACTCGACGGTTTGACCTGCATATTCTCTTCCCAGCAGGCATGGAACATCCAGACTCGTGTGCATCGGCTCCAGCTTCTTATATGTAACTGTCAAGTGTTCGATGAGAACATCAATTGTGGGAAATGGCCTTTTACTTCCTTAGCAACTGGTTGACAACTGGCTGTTGACTCAGCCGTTGATTTCCTTGCTCTCGCTGCGTGTGTGTGTGCGTGTGTGTGTGTGTGCGTGTGTGTGTGGAACATACAGCCTCAAGTGGCGCGCTTGGGGAGCAATCATTGTCATAAAGCTGCCAAAACAAACGTCTTCAGCCAGTTGCCAAGTTGCCGACAGTGAGGTCAACACTGCAGGAGAGAGAGAGAGGGAGAGAGAGAGAGAGAGAGAGAGAGAGAGGGCAGCGCTGCCAAGGCCGTCCGCCCGCCCGTCCGTCCCGAGGCATGTGGCGTAATCTGGATTCCCGTGTGTGTTTATGCGTTGTTTAACCAGCGCGGTAAACGCCTCTTGTGCGTGCTCACTCATGTGACTGCCGGTCCCTCTCCTGAGAGCTCTCCCATTATAGGTGGGAAGTGGGAAGTGACACCGTGGGCGGGCCGAGTGGGGTGAAAAGAGCGACTGAAGGTTACGAGTGTTTATGCAAAAAAAAAAAGAATCATGTTTTCCCATAAAACTAATTAGCGATCTTTTGTCGGCGCGCACGATGGCGATGGCAGTGGTGCTCGAGTGCGCTCAAGTGTGCTCGGGCTGTTTGCGATCGTCCTTATTGCTGTTTAGGCAGCGCGTTTATTTATACATCAATTAAAAGCCCCATTTCAGCAAATAACGGGCTCAAGCATCCATCACTTTTATTGAAGCGACATGAAATGGAGAGGATGTATTTCATTTGAATATTTTACCTCTCTATTTTTTTTTTTTACATACTTTCTGGTCTCATTCCTTTTTTCTTTTCTTCCATAGACGTTGTAGATCCAGTAGGCTCTTTGGCAGGGTCACCCTGGCTTCAAATCGCTCTTTTTAATGGGAAGAATACGTGTAATAACAACATTAATTTTCCTCCACTGTTTCTTTTGCTCACGCTCATTTTTTTTTTTATTTATTTTTGAGGCTATATTGTTTGTCACGAGAGTCAATTTGTTGCAGTGGTTTGCATCACCCCTCTTCTCATCTTGCCGTGATGTTCTTGGCACGGGTGGGAAGTGTAAGCGGAGAGGAGGAGGAGGGGGGGGATTATTCTCGCGCTGTACATGTGTAGGTATACCCCGGGGATGTGTGCGATTCACTGCTGGAGTGGCTGCGTTATCAACGAGCGAGTCTCTACACAGACTATCTGCACTGTGTATCCCAGAAAGCTTTTGTTGTGCGGCACATGGAGCCTCCTCAGACTGGCAGCTTGTATAGATGTGGTGGGACACAGTGGTCCCCGGTGAGCTTTATAATTGGGAACCTCAGAGGAGCAGGGGAGGGTGGGGGGGGGGGGGGAATTCGATCTAGGATGAATTAATCCTTCCTCCTTTTATTCCATACCTCGTTCAGGGGTCCTCTCTAATCTGTGCTAATGCGTTCACAGAGTGCACTGGATCAATTCACTTCTCTGGGACTGAGAAAGGGAGAGAGAGCCAGAGTCGGTTTGACTGAGGAGAGCGAGAGGGATGAGAAGCCGTTAGAGGAATATAGAGATTGAATACTTTGAGAAGGACTGCTTTAATGGCACAGTCCGAGATGTAAAACGTGATTAATCACAGGGTGGCATTATGAGTCATAAGGAAATGTGAACTCGCCAGGATTAACCCTTAGAGCCTGAGACGGTCCGGTGATGGAGCAGCAGCTACTAATGAAGGCCTGTATCGCTAATGATCGCTGCAGCTAATGGGCCGTCGTATGTCAACATTATATCTGGCGTCACAATTTTTCTTTAAACTGAAACAATTTCTTGCAGCTTTAAATGAAAAATAAGTCTCACTTTTTGCAGTCAATTTGCAGTTTTTAATTTAATTTTTTTCAGTTTTTCGTGCAGCCCTTATTCCCGACATCAGGGAAAATTGTGGCATTTGTTTTAACTTTTCTGAAACTGAGGCACCTTTACCCTTTTTTAATGCCTCGGTGTCATCAACAGCTGCAGGCAGGACACTTTATCCTTATACCTCGTGTTTCCAAGTTTATTACTATGTTTTCGAGAGTTCCTTCAAATTTGGGACTCACAGGATGAAAAGGCCGAATGTTGATGGCGAAAGCCCAAAGGTCAGCGTGACTTTCTGTTCATCCCACATTTATTAAAGCAACAGGTCAGGATCACCCTGGAAGTCTTTTACCTGAAACCTGGCACAAATCTTCACGTAAACTCGGAGAGATCATCCTATTAGGTTACTGTGGTCAAAATGTAAAGCCACGTCACCTGAAAGCCCTGATATGTGAGTGAAACGGCAGCGTTGGCATCAGAAATGACAAACTGAGGAGCTAAAATCGCTTAAATCTCTGATTATCATCTTTTTAACCAACAGAAAGAGCTGATAGCATTATTTCTCCAGATGTATTTTAAAAGATCAGATGATAAAAATAATATTATAAAATCAACTTTCTGCTGAGAAGAAACCCGCAACCAAAACAAATTATTTCTTTTATTTTCAGGCTGAAAAATTAAAGGTGTTGTTGTCACAATTTCATGTGCGCCATGCTCTTCCCCTTCCTCACTGTGTGGACAATAGTTGACTACTTGTTTCTTTTTCATCTCAATGCAAAATAAACTGACTGTTCTTGATTTTTGTTTTGTATTTTCTCTCTCTCGCTGTCCAGAAACCGTGGCCACGAAAATCACGATTCTCATCCCTCTCAGTGTGTTTGCTAGCTTCTGATAATTGTTACATATTCCTGTTCCGTCTGATTAAATACCCTCGATGGTGCACTCTTAGCTTGCTGGTTTCCATGGTTACCGTTTCCTGGATGGAGCAGGATGCTGAGGACGAACTGTGTGGGTACGATTGTCTTCATGTGGAGCATGAGTGAGGCGCCGCTACATGAAAACTAAAGCGGCTCCGTTGGCTCGGCCGTGAGGAGACAGGACACTGGCGCTGTACGCCGTCCTCTTCAGATGGAACTAAGACCTGAATCTGCACATGCTCGCACGCTGCTGTGGGCCTCTTCGGCAGCAGCGGGGGCCATTTCTGTGCCTGCTGTATTTGGAGAGCGATCGTAGTTCACAGTGCCGAGCGCTGCTGTCCTCGCATTAAGGGAGAGCCGGAGAGGCGACGGTTGTGCGTCTGCCAGATGAAGGACGTTTATTTGTTGCAGCATGTGTGGCCCCCCTGGCAGAAGAAATGCTTTTCTAACCACAATCAGCGTCCATCAGAGGCCAGACTTACCTCTCCTTGCAGACGAAAGGTTAAATGCTTCACTAAATCATTCACTCTTTTTGTTCTCTTTCTACTCCCCCCTCCTCCTCTTCCTCCACCTTTATATTACCCTGCCCCCCCCCCCCCCACCATCATCCCCCTCCTTCCTCCTCCTCCTCCTCTTCCTCACCCTCCCGCAGCTGGTGGGCGGCGAGTTCGACCTGGAGATGAACTTCATCATCCAGGAGGCGGAGAGCATCGGCTGCATGGTGGAGCTGCTGTCCCACTGCGAGGTGACGTGCCAGGCCGAGATCTGGAGCATGTTCACCGCCATTCTGCGCAAGAGCGTGCGCAACCTGCAGACCAGCACCGAGGTGGGCCTCATCCAGCAGGTGCTGCTCAAAATGAGCACTGTGGACGACATGATTGCAGGTGAGATGTGTATTTATAAACCCGCTGTGATCTCGGCACAAAAATACACAAGCTGCCGCAGGAGATGGAAATAAAGAAGGCTCTTATTTTTACGTTTCAGTTTTTCCACGGTGTAATTCTATGCTTTGTTAAATTGTTTTTTTTTTTTTTTTGAGTCTTTAAAAAAAGAAAAGCTTTTTTTCTGAAAGATGCAAAACTCACAGCAATGACAAAAGGCAGCAGCACGAACAACTGAAAGAAACAGCTGACATTCAGACTGTACTGTATACTGTACACAGGTAAGCGTGTGTTCATTTCAGGATGTGTTTACACTCCATTTAGCAGCTGCTTAGACGGAAGGCTAACGTCTACTAACAGTGAAGCTACCAGCTGCCAAGAGGGACGGGGAAGAAGACGGAAACCGCAGCTCCTCCACACTTTTCATCACATCAGAAGTGACGAGCTGCTGGAAACTTAACTTATATTAACTGATCGATATTTCATAATAATCATTCATTACAAAAGGTGTTGCTGACAAAAACAGTAACATAAATACGTAGTGTAGTAACAAAAAGATCTACATTCTGTACATCCATCCATCCATGCAGCACTGCAATGTGTTTTTCACGATAGTAAAAAAGAAAAGTGAAATCTTCCTCCTGCTGTTGAATTCATCTTACCCAAGGCAGTGGTTTCACCCTGGTGAAAATCACACACCCGTCCCTTCTCCCCAGCCCTGCATTCAGAGGGGGGGTTTTATCAGCACTGGAGTGAAAACCACAAGCCGCACTGAAAACATCACTTATCCTCACACTGCTTTTTATTTGTGGTTAATATCTGACATTGCGTTATTGATGTCGTATTCCACTCGTGCTGCTTTTTGGGGTAATTTTAGATCATAACCAGTAGCTGAAGATATGTTCAGCGCTCTTCCTCTTCCTGTTTTTTTTTTTTTTCATTCCCTTCTTTCTCACTAAAAAACACCTTCCACATTCTTGTGAGTGTTTGCCCTGCAGTCAGACATCTATAACAACCCCCCGATGCAGCAAAAGCAGAGTAATGACCTCGGGATATTTCTGTGTGTGCTGCTGTTTGTACAATGCGTTTGATTGCAAAACAGCACACACTGTACACGGGGCCCTTCTTTTCGGCGATCGCGCCGACCTTGACTTCTCTTTAATCGGGCCTCGGAGTGAACCGCCCGCCCCGCCCCCACACACCCCGCGTCCTCTCTGTCCTACCTACAGCCGCAGGATAATGTGTTTTATAACTTCTTTGACTTATTAGCGCTCAGCACGGCGGCGGAGCGCACGCGCCCGCTCGGATCAATCCGGCGCCGATTCCTCACAGACTCTCTCTCTCTCTCTCTCCGAACCGTGATCCCGACACTTTTCTAAAACTATTTAAAATGACCTACATGGATTGATCGTGCCAAAAACGGAGCTTAGGGGTTTTGAATCTAGGACATTGTGTATTGCATTTTGTCTCTCACACCAAGCGCCTCCTCCAGCTCCTCCTCTATTCCCTGTCGCTGGGCACCGGCTAATGAAATATTGTGGGAAGACTCTATTCATATCTAGCAGGCCTAATGGGAAAGGAGAGCCTTTCTAAGCAGATTGCCTCACCCCGAGAAGGCCGTGCGGTTCCTCTGCCATATCCTTGCCGATCTGCTGCGCAAAGTGAAAGTCAATGAGGCAGGAAGGTCATTTTGACAGAGCCGTGGGCTCGCTGCGTTATTTAATTCATATATGAAAATATTCCGGGGGAATTACATCTATAGTTTTCACAGTCATTAAGCCGGAGTTCCTGCGCAGCGGCGGAGAGGTCAGCGACGGACATTTAAACCGACTGCTGCTTATTGAAATTAAGACCAGATGAAATGCGTTTTTGTTTAAGGCTGCTGATTGAAGTCTGCGCCCGCCTCCACAATAGATTACAGGCCGGCTTCCGGAGGGGTTTAAGTGACATTTAGGAAACCAAACCCTTAAAACATTTGGAAACAAATTCTAATTTAAAAAAAAAATGTCTCCAAGTCTGTATCTCTAAAGGTTACAACTAACAATTATTATCAAATAAGCTGTGAATACTTTTCTTCAGGATTCAATTGGTTATTTGATCTTTGAAATGTCAAACAATCTAAAAGTATATTAACCCAAAGAATAAAATGTCTTTTTGTGATCAAACAGTCAGGAACAGAATAACAGAATTAACAGACTATATCTGAACAAAAGAAACATTTATAATAACAAATAATATTTTTTTCAACACTTAAGTCATTATTTACAGTCTCAAAACAGCAAACCAGCTGCACAAATAATTTCCAGCGATTGCTTGATTATCCCACTAAGCCTTGTGGTATTTTCTGACTGTATCGTCACCCATCTGCATATTTGTGTGACTGTATGTCATGTGAAGTTGATGCAGTGTATGTTCTCATTTTGATGCCTTTGTTCATTTTTTTTCCTGCTCAATTATATGTGTGTACAGTGTGTAATCCTAAATCAGCTTTAATCAACGGGTCCAGTGTGCATCATAAGTGGATTGTGGACTCATCCGTCTGTTTGGCTTCATGTATCTGACGCATTGGGATCCACTGCACACAACATGACGTTACACAATTGCATGAGTTCGCTGCATTAAGAATGCTGTGCGGAACAAGTCTGCGAGGGATTTAAGGGTGTGTGTGTTTTGCCCTAAAGTTTTGACAGCGCTGAATAACAAGTCGTTCAACACACACAGGATACAAACTGCCTCTGTCTTGAAGCCCTCACCGTATTTTATGAGATTAGTGTCAGCGGAGGGCCTTCCAAACGCTGACTCTCTAAACGTACACGCACAGGCCCGCTCCGATTGTCTTTTTCACCGCCGCCGTTTGCGCCCTGTGTTTCTCAGACCTGTTGGTGGACATGCTGGGAGTCATGGCCAGCTACAGCATCACAGTCAAGGAGCTGAAGCTGCTCTTCAGCATGCTGAGGGGAGACAACGGCATCTGGGTGAGTCCATGCTGACCAAAAAGATTTTGATTTCACACTGAAGTTTTTGCTGCTAAATGCATGAGACGTTGTATTTGTGTTTTTGTACAAGTTTCAGTAATGGAGGCGTTATTTATTTTTCACTGGATTAATTGTTCAGCCAGAGTTTTTTTTTTTTGCGTTCCGTTAATCTGGACGCCGGTTAATGGGATGATTGCGCTAATAGAAAAGAATGGAGGAAGTATGCGCGTCTGCGTTGTGGCATTTATTTGTGAGTGTATGACAGAGCAAGGGCAATTCAGCTCACACTCGGAGCATCTTTCCCTGTAATTGGCTTTATTGATGAAACATTGAATTTCTGAGTTATTTTTGTTAGCATAATAAATTTGCGGTGAAAAGAAAACCACGGGTGGCGCGATCAAGCGTGAAGGTGAAGGAGTTCACGTGCGGTTTGGTGTACACGCGACTCTCTGAACAAATCCTCCACCATTTTCCGTTCCTGATCGCACAGCAGCTGCTCTCAGTTCTCCACTGAAAGGCTTCTTCTCCTTCCTCTCCTCGGTCAGACGGTTTTTATCTCTGCAATTGAAATATTGTTTACTCATTCCCAGTCAGCCAGAATAACCTTTTGTTGTCACAAGCTACCAAAAAAAGCCTTTCTTCCGCTTTATTGTGAGTGGGTGCAGATTATTGGAAAAATGTAAGATTATTACATTTCCCTGAAGCATCAGTACGAGCAGCTCTTGTACCTGTTCGCTTCGGGCTTTTTAAAGAGAAACTACACGCTGCTCTTTTTTTTTTTCTCTCTCTCTTTTGTTAAACTTCGCCAGTCCCTGCATTAGCTGACTCATGCTAGCTTTACGTTGGTTTTACAGTGCCAGTGCCTGTTAATGAGATGAGAGTGGGCGGAACGCAGTACAGTATTGCTTCTTGTGATCCGAACTGCCCCCCCTGTAGTTTTCTTTTCGGTCTCACAGGGCTTTTCCGGTTCACGGGGCGTTTTGTGGGTGATTTGTCATCCGTTGGCTGTCTCAGTAGATCCACTGTCACATCTCATTGATCTCCCCCGGACAATCTTCGGCCGCTGATCAGTGGTCCATGTGTGCCCCTTCATCCATACCTCCAGCGATCTCTCACTACCTCCTCCTCCTCCTCCCAGTATCTACAGCCAAACCATCCGTGCGCTCTTACTTCCCTGTCTTTTCCCATTCCTCCTCCCCGAGCAGCCCTCTCTAGAGGCAGATCGATTAAGGGTTGCCATGGTATTGATGAGGTGTTGTCGGGAGAGGGTGGAAGTGATTGAGGAGTTATTGATCCGGTGGGGTCGTGGTAGAGATGTGATGTCACACCAGGTTTTTTTTTTTTTTTTTTTTTAAGAGTAGAATCGAGGGCATCTGTCACATGATGATAATGGTCACTCTCTCCTCTCCTCTCCTCTCCTCTCCAGCCGAGACATGCGATCAAGCTCTTGTCTGTGTTGAATCAGATGCCTCAGAGACACGGTCCTGACACCTTCTTCAACTTTCCGGGACGCAGCGCAGCGGTGAGGCTGACCAACTTCCTCCTCTCACACACACACACACACACACACACACACACACACACACACACACACACACACACACACACACACGCACACTGGCACCCACTCACGCTCAGACACACCTGAGCCTCATTCACAAAAATGAGTCCCAATTTATTCCCGTTGCTCTGAAATTGCTAAAGAGTTCTTCATGCCATTCTTGTTTACAGTCAGTCAGCGCTTCTTAATTGGCACTTTACTCCACCAGTGCAAGGAGCTGAATGGTGAAAAGGAAGTAATGACTGACTGAGTGACGTATTGATTGGTGTAAACATTGGCAAGAGCTACCCTGATGTGTGTGTGTGTGTGTGTGTGTGTCCTCTTCCAGGCGATAGCGTTGCCACCAATTGCCAAATGGCCGTACCAGAATGGATTCACCATCAACACTTGGTTCAGACAGGATCCTCTCAACAACATCAATGTGGATAAAGATAAGCCCTACCTCTACTGGTGAGTCGCTCACGATTCCGCAGTGCTTTACAGGAAGTGCCGGTTTTGTATAAATCAGTGCATTTTCTGAACTTCAATCGAAAAAGTAGGCTGTTACATTTTTTTTTTCTTACCCGTTCTATTAACCTACTGATGTCACATTGACATTTTTGTGGGTGCGGTTTCAGAGAAGTTTAATTAAAGAAAAGGAATCTGAAAAATTAATGATGTGAATCAGGTTTTTGTGTCAGTCCTTCTGGATCACAGAGCTGCAGTTTGTGGCTTGGGTTTCCTACTTTCTGTTGTTTTCATGAGTCATCAAGAGGAATGAGGCATAAACACCACTTGCTTTATTACCACAGACTGTATTCTTTGAGAAAGAGCAGCGTTTCCATACTTAGATGTACAAAACTATTGCTAATTAAAGCCTACACTTAGTTAAGTAAGTTCATGCGCATCGTTTCTTGATGTCGAAAGTAACTGTATGAAATAAGTAATGTGCACACAGATGGTGCAATTTGGAGGATAAATCACAATTAAATCTTATTAAGCTCCCAACATTTGGTATGAAGACCATTCAACAAATACTTATGTGCAGATCACCAAAGGTACACTTGATGTTTAGTTAAGGATTTAGAGGATTGGGAAAATCAGGACGGTGGCCTTTCAGGACGGTGCTGCTGTGCTTTTCAGCAATCAGAGGCAATTTAGATTTTTCAGTTTTATGTTTTGAAGTAATTCCTTTAAATTCCAGCTTTTTCTGTACAAAGTCTGACAGCTGAAGTCATTATGACCTTGTGTGATATTTGAAGTGTTTTAAGGAGGCTGGTGATGAGATTATAGCGGGTGGATCTCACTTGGATGCTGTCTACTCCTTCATTCGTAAACATGTTCTTTCAGAAGGAAATAGTAATAGTAAGAGACGCTTTTGCGAAGAATCGTGCCAATCGTATTCATGCCACCAGACAGAAAGACACTTTGGGTTCATCAAGTCGCTGCGGTGTTGATCATTAGACTACGACAGGCTGAAAAAGTGTAACTAATGGAAAACCAGGGAAAACATGACATGCCATCAACATCTTGAGAATTAAAAACAATAAACACTGGCACAGATGTGCCTTAAAAATGACCCGATTAAGTTTGAGTGCCCAGAAATCAAGATCATTTTGATCTCTTTTGCCTTTTTCTTTTTTTAATGAATGCATTGTCAAGGATCAGCAAAACTTCTCCCTAAAGCTTGACCACAGTCCCTCTCTTAACTTCATTTTTGCCTGGATTTTCTTGACCAAAGCTTCCCAGATGACGAACATGTAACACATCAGACTGAACGACTCAGACAGGAAAGTTAACAGATAACAGGTAATGATTTGAGACATAACTTTAAATGTCAAGGCACTCCATTAGGAGTGCGGCGTTGGGTGGATGCCTCCAGTTCCGCGCCACTCCTGGACCTCTCTCGCCTCACCGTTAGTGTTGTAAGTGCAGGCCGTTAGCCACTACGTTGCTTCATTAACTCTGACCTTTTATTTAATTGAACTCCTTTATGCCGCCGCTTGGCTTCTCTCCTCCTCCACCTCTTCGCTCCGCGATGCTGAGGCCCCCTCCCAACACACACACACACACACACACACACACACACACACACGCCCTACCTCTCTATCACGGAATCGAACTCTGATTCATTATCAACGGGAAGATTTCACCGGGGGAATCAGGTAGCTCGCCGTGTGCAGAAAGGGCGACAAGCATCCATAAATCCTCCTGATATCATCGCAGAGATTAGCTCTAATCATGAAAAGTGTTGAGATGTAATCTTGTTTCCTTAGTAACGGTTTGTCAGGTTGTCATGGTAAGTAAGGTGCGAGGGTGGGAGGGCGTCCTCCTCTCCTTTGGCCCGGGTCTTATCGTCCTCCCCCAGATTTAGCCGCTACTCCAGCTGCCCGTCTGATACCGGCCTCCACAGCTGCGCCGCCGCCACGATAACGCTCCGCACGCACGCCTAATATGTACCAGGGATTCACTCCAGAGGGATTTCTGTCTCCTTCCTGGCTCCGCCGTGCGTGTGTGTGTGTGTGTGTGTGTGTGTGTGTGTGTGTGTGATCCTTCTGCGAATATTTCCGAAGTGAAATGCTTGTTGTTGTTTCGTGGAGGAGCCGAGTTGTGAGAGTAGGCTGGCTTTACGTGGCGGGTAGAGAGATATAACGGAGGGAATGAGATTAGTGATGTTTCTCCAGAAACCTGTGATGTGGGACCCCTGCTGCTGCAGCGAAGAAAGCACTTTAAAATCCTGCTTTTTACCACTGGTTCTTGCTTAAATAATGCGATACGTGGGTGTAAAAAGTGCTCTGCTTGCGTTTTGATTTTTTTTTTTTTTTTTTTTGGTGCATTTCTACAGGATACGCTTGCTTCCAATTCCACTGAATCGCATGTAAAACGGGAGCAAAACAGTCATTTAAACATAAATGCTGCATGTTTCCGCTCCCCACTCCTCTTCAGGAATAAATTGACATTTTCAAGCTCAGATGTTCAGCTGATAAACTTTGGAACTCTTTGTCGTTCCCTCTGCAGTTTTCGCACCAGTAAAGGAATCGGTTACTCCGCTCACTTCGTGGGAAACTGTCTCATCGTGACATCGTTGAAGTCGAAAGGAAAAGGATTTCAGCACTGCGTGAAATATGATTTCCAGCCCCGCAAGGTAAGAGAGCGCGCCGAGCGGAATCCCGTGGCAGGTGGCGTGCGAGGCGGCGTTTCGGGGAGCGCGTTTCTGCTTTCCTCTCCTCTAACGTTCTTTTGCAAATGTGGATGAGTTTAGATAAGGTCTGTCAATTAAGACCCGAACGCTGCCCCTTTACCGCGCTGTCAGCATTACGCTGCTGTCACACCACACACACACACCACACACACACACACACACACACACACACACACACACACAAACATCCACACATCCGCCTGATGAGATGGTCTTCTGCAGGATGTGCTGACCCAGTAGAATCCCCGCTCAACCTAACAAAGTTCCCAGTGGTTTCATTTGATCAATTTATAAGCCACCGTGTCTCCCCGCGTTTTGTCTACCTATGCATGTGCTAATGTGCGTAAGAGGGAGTGCTCACGCGCACGTGAAATATTGCGCGCGCTCTCGCCGTCCGCGCACAACAAGATAGAATCCTTTCATCATTTCCTGCTGCTCTTCCTTTCTCCCTGCCACGCATCCCCAGGGAAGCTTCTTGTATTGTCACCAAGAAGGATGTTTTCTAATCAAATGTGCACCGTCCCCCACATACACACACACACACACACACACACACACGCAGCTTCTGCTACGCAATTTTCAAGTGAGCAAAAGGTAGAAGAAAAAGCCCCTGAACGAGTTCAGCAGTGTAATTATCGAGGTTACCTAATGCTCATAAAGCTTTCCAGCGAGCCATTAAGTGAGGTTGTCAGAGGGAATATGCTCAGAATTGACATTAATAAGGAGAATAATGCCATAATTCAATCATAGTGTTGCAGACTTTAAAAAAAAAAAAAAGAAGTCTAATATGAATCATCACTGAGCCGGACGCTCCTGTCAGTTTCCTCCAGTAGTTTATGATTATTAAATGACAAGTTCGCAGATGCCAATAACACATTTTGCTCACCACAGGCTTCTTTAACAGGTTTGTTTCCCTTTTAGTTAAGTAAATGTGATGCATTTGGCCACCGGCCAAACAGTCAATATACAGAATAAAAAAAAAAAATAATAACCGTATGTGATAGTTTGAGGCGGACGAGGAAACAACTCTACGCTCAGAAAAAACAACTTAAATAAAAAAATATGAAAATTTGAACCGAGCACTGTTTATAAAACGAGTGGTAAAATAAAAATATCATGCGATCGTTTCAGAAATAATTCAACTGGAAGATGTCTTGAGAGTAGATATTATGATCAAAAAGCATTAAGTGGTGAGCAAAACTAATAATGTTTAATTAAAACACACATTGGTGGAACAGAAATAGATTGAGATGAATGGACACTGTAGCGCCACAAGCAGATCGTATTATCCGCTCCGGGCCCGGAGCGTCTGAAATCTTTTCACTGTGTATGGATCACAGCAGAAACACGGCGAGAAAGTGAATTTACAGTCGATTGTGCGCCTTTGTGTGGCTGGAGCTGTGTGAGTTAGCGACCTTGCTTTATTCAGTTTTTGAGATATCATGCCTTTAAGAAGCATCGATCGCTGCAAGGCCGAGACGGAGCTTATTCTGTCTGCCACTTTTTGATGCGTGTCTGAGTGTGTCCTCTCTTCTTCCAGTGGTACATGATCAGCATCGTCCACATCTACAACCGCTGGAGGAACTCGGAGATCCGCTGCTATGTCAACGGTCAACTGGTGTCCTACGGCGATATGGCCTGGCACGTCAACACCAATGACGTGAGTGCACGGCAGCTGGCTTCAGTCATTTCCTTCGGGTCTAAACAAACTCACTCATTGATTGTGCAGAAATATATGCTTGATAGTATTTATTCTAAAAAGGGATTCTGGATCAGTTTGAAGAATCTTGTATTGTTTGGGCTTCACTTTCTCACTTCCCTCCTGCTGTGATATTTGCAGACTTATGAGGTTTGCCCTCTGCGTTTGTCAGCTGCAGCAGCAGCAGAGTCGCCCTTGGGCCAGCTTCCAGCTCCGCTCGCTCACACTCCAACTCCCAACTTTTCCATTTAGCGGAGGACAGGTGGTCTGACCTCTCGGCGGCGACGCAACCTTCATTACACTCCTTCTCCTTGCTTTCGACACTGCTGTATTCACCCAGGGCTGGTTTCTTTACTCCTTGGAAGAAATTACCCTTAAATGCTTTACAGTTCAGGCCGCTCGTAAGAGGACTTGGAAAGAAGCGAAGTAATGAGTCCTCTAAAGTTGATGGTATCAGGATTTGTTTTGTTCAGCTGGCTGGGGATAAAACGTGTGTCATCATTTCTCAAAGAGGGGAGTGAAGATCTCATTGTGATATGAGGTGTCAGTGGGATGCGGTTGATGAAAGGCGAGTGGACCAGAAGCACGGAGTCTTTAGAAACCAGCACCTATCAGAGGCCTGTGTTTCCCAGACGACATGTTCATCCCGGTAAAATGGGGTGAACTCATGACCAAAGCTTCAAAATTAAACATTTATCAACTCTTTAGATGTCTCACAGTTTGAAAATCAAAATGTTCACTTTTTTTTCTCTGAGAAAAATTAAAAATGCAGTTTTCCAGTCTAATATTTATTTAGTTAGATTAAGATCTAGAGGTGTTCTCTCTGTGGACATCTGAAAATGTCAATCAAATGGCAAGTTGGAATTCATCCTCTTAGCTAGTTTTTATGTAAATCCACAAATATCACTGGAGCCCAGATAAACCTGGAGCAACTTAAAGTCACCAGACTTGGTGAATACCCGTGTATTCATAACTAAGCCTTGACTAGGAAAAAAAATAAAATGACATGAGGTCTAACCAGTATACCACTGAAAAGACTGCAATTAGGTTGATAGAAGTAAGTTGAATAAAAATTAAAATGATCACAGTTTTATTTTGGTGAATCACATCACCTCCGCGGACTCGCAAAGCTATTTTGGATCGAAGCTCAGAGCATTTTTGATGTTCCGTTTTCTGCCTCTTCTTTTCCAGAGCTATGACAAGTGTTTCCTCGGTTCGTCGGAGACGGCAGACGCTAACAGAGTGTTTTGTGGTCAGCTCGGAGCTATTTATGTTTTCAGTGAAGCTCTTAACCCGGCTCAGATCTTTGCTATTCACCAACTCGGCCCAGGATACAAGGTAAGACTCTACTCTCATACTGCCTTTTCTCCCTCATGACTGCAGGCTTTTCTGTGCTTTAGTGTGTTGTTTATCTCTCTGATAGCCTGGAAACTGCTGTGTCATTGTCCCTGGCTGTCAGTCTCTCCCATGGATGTTCCCTCCCATTCAGATAGGTGGCTATAAGCAGAAAACCCCATTGTAAAAATACCCAGCACATTGCTGACAGTGTAGTAGCTTTTTCAGGTTTTTGTTGTCATTTATTATTTATAATGTTTTTTTTTTTGTGATGTATTAGGCCGGAGCATGAGGTCTCTGTTGTATGTCAGAGAAAAGTAGGCTCCCCTTTAAGTTCAGGGAGTTCATTCCAACAGATTTTTACAGCTGCACTTTGATAACCCTGAATGCAATTTTAACAGCTTTCAGTCATCACCATCAGAAAGCAGATTTGTTGTGTCGAAAACTGGATTTGGTTTAGCTATTCCAGCTGGTTAGTTGTCAGCAGAAGTTCATTAATTTAACCAAATTTAAAAGAAGGTAATGGAAATACATTCCCCTTTGGATTTTGTTAATTGAGTCATAATTCTTCCATCTCTTGTTGTTTTCCTGCTCATTTGGTCACAGTGTGAGTTCACTAATGGTTAAAGCCAGGTGTTATATCACATGTATTAGACTCCTTCTTTTTTTTAAGTGGAGGTTTTAATTTAGTGCACAGGAGGCAACACTAATAAAAATGTGAAATAAAAAAATCACCTCTATAATGTCAAAGCAAGACATTTTATTGTCCGAGGCGAAGCTGTAAACAGTGAAGTTGTTTTCGGTGACATATCTGAAAAGGTGCAGTAGTATTTCAGCTTGATTGATCGTGTTGCTTTCACTCTTCCAGTTCTCGGTTATTATTTACAGAAGGAGTCGCTGCTGTGGCCGCGGATCACAACCTGACGTAGTTTAGAGACACCGGCTGAGGAGCTTTTGTTGCAGTTCTGGCCACTTAGATTCAAATCCCCACAAAGAAACTTTGGATCTCTGGAGGGCGCCGAAATGCCTCGTGGCAAACAAAAGAAGCCGCTTTCTGAAGTTCAAAGACAGAAACTGGAAAGTTAAGAAGCAGAAAGTGGGAAGGAGTTGGAGTTTGCGTGTTCACCTCGAGTGCTGGGACAGAACTCTGCGTTCCTGTGGTAATAAAAATTATTCAAATGAGGCTTCGTAATGTTGAGTGTTGAACACTGATAGCTTTAGAAATCGGCGTGCCTGCCTGTCGGCGTGGCCGGGGGTGACAGCCGAGATGTCGCGACACCTTGCCAGCTGTCTGCCTCTTGTTTTGGCAGACTTGGCCGCTCCAGGCCACTTCCAGCTTGTTTATGAAGGTGTCCAAAGCTGTCAAGATTTCAGTGCCGTGAGATTGCGGGAATATAGCGGGTTGCTGATGTGCGAACAGCTGCTGGTATTTCGGTGGCTACTCGGGAAGGGCCTATGCAGAATCGGAAATTAACTTCCATCCGGCGAGATGCTGTCAGCGCGGCGCCGCTGGAGGAACGCATTGAACATTCAGAACGCACGAGGCGGCGCCTCGTCTCATTTATGAGCGCCTGATCATACATGTGAACTTCGCACCTCTCGCTCCTCCGTCATGATCCACCCTCGCCCGCGTGACATGACACAAAGCGCTTCATGGACGTACCTCCTAATAACCGCATGCTCGGGGGTCTGCCGCGTCTCCGCTGCTGTGAATACTGATTTTTCCCTCGCTGTCACAGCTCGCAGTTTCCTCAGGCAGATCAGTCAGATGATTGCCTCTCTGCGTGGCGCAGAACGGGCTCCTCAGATGCCCAGAAGAGACCATTAAACGGCTCAGTTGTTTCAAAGCCGCGGGCCCCGGTGCTGGTGTTGTAATGATGAGTGCGTGGGTTTTTCGGTCGGCTGAAGGAGGACGCCAGTGGGGACTCAGTTTGTGACACAGCTTCCTGTCTGAGCTCGAATATGAGAGGCTCTCGTCCCCGCGATTCGCACTGACGACAATGTGTGTGTGATGAGCGCTTGTGTTCGCCGCCTAATCAGGAGAGCGGCGTCCGTGCGTTCTGTGTGCAGCTGCATCCAAGCCGCCGCCGCCACCGCCGTTTTGTAATGAGGAGCACGAGGCGGACAGACACTCTCCCCGCTCTGCTAAGCAAGCCTTCGGCGCAGCGAGGGCGCCCGCGCTTCTTTCGCTCGACACGGCACATGATGGCCGACATACTGTGTACTGAGTGTCTGCAGTCCAGCGCTTCCTCGCCTCCTTAATGACGGCAGAAGATGGAACTGAAACTTTTTTTTTTTTTTTTCCTCTTTTCCTGTGGACTCTGGTCTAATGAAAGGTCGACGTTTGTTCCGTCTCTCCCGGGTGTGTTAATGTGCCCGCTCCTCGTGTGGCCGACCACTCACGTGTTGAGCGTGTCGCCGGTCGCACTCCTCTTCTGAGGTCCAGATGTCCTCGCTGCTCTGCCAACAGTCTGACTGCAGAATGCCTAATGAACCATGCAAACCTGTATTGTTTATACCCTCTGTGTTTTACGCGTGCAAATGAGTTAATTTGTTAGCTTTAACAATATTTATTCATAATTTTACTGTAGTTGTAGGTTTAATTCGAGTACATATTTAAAGTATTTCTCCTAAACTCAAGGATTTCAAACTTCTTCTTGCCCTGTGAGGTTTTGATTTTCAGTTTCTGGACGCACTCCTTCATTTAAATAGCCTTGAGAACGACTGAAATAAGTTTGACAACGTTGCCGTCCTGTGCTGAAATTCCCCATCTGGGAGGGTTGGCCTTTATTCAGCAAAGTGTCTGGAGATGCGGGGAGATGCGGGCTGAGCTGAATGGATTAGACGTGTGCGTGCTGTTATCACTGCAGGCCAGTGTCGTATCTGTCGCTGTCAGGTGGGAGACAGGCGTGAGCTCCCGCTCTCAGTCCTCTGTGTGAGCGACACACGTGTCTTAAAGTACAGCTGTGTACAGAGTTTCCGTGTGGCGGGGAATTAAGAAAAAAAAAAAAAAAAAAGGTACATTCCTGTATTTTTGAATGCTTCTCCTGCTACCTGTTAGTTGCTTCTGTGCAGAACTTAATGCTTTAAAGAGTCAGCAAAGCTCTTTTATATTTTCAGTGTTCCGCAGGACCCATTTAACGCTGCTTTACATCAATACATATGCACACATGTCATAAGTGCTGCATAATGAATGGGCTGACGCAGCAAAAAAATGTGCATCCTAATAAGTGTATTAATTTTACATTCAGGCTGTTCGGTAGGGTTTTTTTCCCCCCCCTCTTTCAGAGAACCCACTAACCTTCAGGATAAAAAAGAGAGCCATTTATCCATGTTTGTGATTGATTATTCTTGTGCATGGCTGCAGAATTTGTAGGTTACTTTTAGTGTACAAGCTTTTCATCATGCTGTTTAACACAGAGGCTTTTAAAAACCCGGTCTTCGGCTTCTATATTTCATCAAAGCAATCGCTTCTAAAGTTAGAAAATATGAATATAGACGTGCTGTAATTACCAGTAATTACTCTTGCAAATAATCTATTGAGTCGAGAGTGCATACGTGGGTGTTCAGCCAAGGTGACTTCAGATGCAAATGAGCCACCACTGTAGGATCCTCCTGGTAATCTGTTACTAGTAAGCTTTTGTGAATCTGATAATTGAAAGGACAGAGAATCTTAAGGATAAAGACTACATTTATATTCAGCCCTTGGATGGAGATAAGGATGTTACATTTTGTGCTGCATGGTTAAAACTGCTCAGGGCGTCTCTTTTTTGACTGGAGACTGCAGATGAAAGGTTTTCCAGGAGGATAGGCCTGCAGGTCTGTGCGGAGCCCGGGGCTTTCCTGTGCAGTTAGGCTGAACAAGGCACCTGGGGACTCTGCTGCTTAAAGGAACGAGCGACCCCCGCCTGGCAAACTGCTGCAGATGGTTGCAGAGACAGCTGCCGGCCTGCAGTCGGTCTGCTTCACATGTGGAGACGCACTGCTGCGGGATACATGCACCCACTGACTTGTAAAGGCAAACATAGAGCAAGAAATATGCGTTTTTGCCCTTTATTCAGTGACAAGTAAAGAAACAAGGCAGTCTTTGTTCTTTGTGTTTTTTGGCACTTAAAGTCTGAAGGCATTTTGAACATGTTTTCATAAAGAAGAAAATAAAAACTTGAAATTTATGCAGGACAAGACGAATGAATATCCATCCATTCATCTTTTATGCTGCATTATCCAATCCGGTCCGGTGTGGGGCTGGAGTTGATCCTAACCGTGTGTGAAGGCAGGGTACAGCCGTCCACCACACCGCAGATGCAGAGAGACAGACAAACACACACGCTCACACCTTTAGCGACACTGGTTAATCTGTACGCCCAGAGAACGTCCATGCACGCACTGCAGGAATATTCAGGCTCTGCACAGAAATGTTTCCGAAGCCACTGTGCAGCCCAAAAAGACAAAGAGATGAATTTGGATCTGGAGCTCCTGTGTCCCACAGCCCCCCCCCCCCCCACACTCTCCATCTCTTATTCTTGCCTAATTGAATTAGTGCCTGTGTTAGCACCGTGTTCATTAAGCTGATGCCGTGTTGTTTACACACAGCTCGTACTGTAATTAGGGAGTCTCCATTTTGGGCGCTGAGCTCGTGCGCCCCGACACAACGATCACGCCTCTCTGGTGTCGTTCCTCCCTCCCGAACCCAAGCTTCTCCCCCGCGCCGACCTCTGACTTCCCTCATCTCCTGTCCCCCGCAGAGCACCTTCAAGTTCAAGTCGGAGAGCGACATCCACCTGGCGGAGCACCACAAGCAAGTGCTGTACGACGGCAAGCTGGCCAGCTCCATCTCCTTCACCTACAACGCCAAGGCGACGGACGCGCAGCTCTGCCTGGAGTCGTCGCCGAGGGAAAACCCGTCCATCTTCGTCCACTCGCCGCACGCGCTCATGCTACAGGTGAGTTTGAGCTGAACCGCTGGAGCGGCTCCGGGCCTCTGCGTCTCCTCCCGCGTCTCTTCGATTCGCCCGGCGACGGGTAAACGAATGATTGAAGCGCGTTCTGAAATGACAGCTCAGTTTGATTATCAAGCCGCTTTGTGACGGGCTGAGTCACACTCGTCCGTATGGCAGTTAAGAAAAATCAGCATTATTCAGCACCGAGAGTTGCTGCAGACATGGAATTTGCCATAAAAAGATCCCGGAGTTGTTATTCACACACAATGCACTCAATAAAAGACAGCGACTGCAGCTCCCTATTGAAACACCAGTGTCATGAACCTCACAGTTTTTTATTTACTACTTTTTTTTCTGGGGCTCCCGTCTGTTAGTGTTCAGAGGATATGGCTTGTTGTGCTGAAGTAAATATGTTTCTGACTCTGAGTGTCCTTCACTCCAGAATGATGGGGCTGGGTTTTGTTAGTGGTGGCTCTTTTTTTCTGCGTCTTATCTCGATTTCGAGGAATTTCTTCATTTTGCTCGGCGAAGGAAAAACGCAACAACGGTTCAGGGAGAAATCCCTGCAATTTACAATTATGAAGGCAGAAAGTGCGTCACATTGTATTTTAGCAGTGTAGGCATTTAGTATGCTCTAAGTCTGCATATGAGAGCTGTTTATAATAGCAGTGTTCGTGTGTGATTTTACGAGTCTGATATTCTCGGTCGGCGGTAACTGTCTATTTCCAATCCGCAGGATGTGAAGGCCATCGTCACCCACTCCATCCACAGTGCCATTCATTCTATAGGAGGCATCCAGGTCCTGTTCCCGCTCTTCGCTCAGCTGGACTACAAACAACTCAACGACAGCAGCGTGGACACCACAGTCTGGTGAGCAGTGAATGAAATCTCCACAGGTGCCGGACGGGCGACGCCACCGACAGAATAAATGGTTTTTAGCACAGGAGACGGGCTGCAGCATCAGGAAATGTATGCTTTATTTAATATCCAACACCTGCTGCTTCTGATCCTGGCAGAGACCATGAAACAAACCATGTTTTTTTCCCCCTGAAGCGAACCATGTTGAGAAAGTCACTGTTCCTGTGCTCCTCTCACCCCAACCAAGATCTGCCCGATACCAGCCGTCACATGAGCCGTAATGCAGTTATATGTCAGGCAGCATCTCCTCGTCATTTTAGCTGCAGACAGATTATTTATCAAATAGGGAGATAATCGGGAAGATAACGATTAAAAAAAAAATGAAGCAGCTTATTGAAATCGGATGATGGAGAAGGTGATTGTGGGTATTAAGAGTGCGGCTGAAGGAGACAAGGTGTTCATTTTCTCTGAGCTTGTACTCATGTAGCGCTACACGACGCATGTCGGAGTCGGTCGATGATTTCTGTGCAGCGTTATTGACAGGAGTGTGCGGCAAATGTGTATGTTGCAGTGCGACCCTGCTGGCTTTCCTGGTGGAGCTGCTGAAAAGCTCCGTGGCCATGCAGGAACAGATGTTGGGAGGAAAAGGGTTCCTGGTGATTGGATACCTGCTGGAGAAGGTCAGTACAAGAACCTCCACAGTGAAGCGGAGCCTCATTTTTTCTCCTGAGTTACTTTAATATATTGCAATATACTGATGGATATTTTTCTAGGCAAGGCCAGGACGTACATGTCTCATCTATAGGACCGCTCCAATCACTCTAATGTGAATTGCAAAACTATCATTGTATTTTATTTCCAAGTACCCTAAATGCTGTTCTAATATTGATTTTTGTAGTTTAACAACATTTCAATAGTCTA
This sequence comes from Salarias fasciatus, assembly GCF_902148845.1. Classification (NCBI taxonomy): domain Eukaryota; kingdom Metazoa; phylum Chordata; class Actinopteri; order Blenniiformes; family Blenniidae; genus Salarias; species Salarias fasciatus. Next base: position 16,399,282 of record NC_043754.1, read on the forward strand.
CAGTAGCTTTATTTTTGTTACTCTTCTCATTTTCTTGTGCTTTTGTGAACAATCTTCAGTTTTCCCAGCTCTACAATTCACAACATGTCCTTCAGAAAGTATTCATCCAGTTGAGTCGCTCTTGTCTCTCTGGCACGCTTCTTAACAAAACTAAACATCGAGTATCCTTCACAACAGGAGGACTTACCGGGATAATAGGATTATCGTTACTTTGTTAGGTTCATGAGATTTGAAAACTCAATTATCAACTGAAAGGTAATTACGGCTGTTAGTCTTGTTTCGTGTAGCTGCTGTAAGGAAGAGGACATAAATATGCAATGAAACAAAAGAAGTGGAAAAAAAAAAGTTTGTTAACATTTTGTAGCTTTACGCTTGTCTCCCGGTGTCAATTATTTAATTAATAAACCTTTTAAATGTTACTCAACAAAGACCATTACACAGCAGGTGGTCTAATATAGCCACGTATAGCTGCATGCATTCACCGTGAAGCTGCATCAGCTTTTGAATTTAACCATATAAACATCTGTGTGAGACTAGATCAGCCTATTTAAGCTCAACCCAGACTCAAACCAGGGTCCGCCTGGCTGTGAAACAAGCATGCTGTCCACTACTTTAATGACTATGTTCGCTAAATTGTATAGAACGCACATGAATGTAGTTTTTGTTTGGTTTTCTTTTTTTGTGTTTAGAAAGTTTTGTCCTCTGTGTCACTTATTATCCAAACAATGCCAACATGCAATTATAGATTAAAGAAATCCCACTATTATCCTGAATTTAAATTTTAAAAAAAAATAAAATAAAATGTCAGGTTTTTTTCTTTTTACTAACCAGTCTTTCTGCACAGTCACACTAAAGACACGTCCCTTCACAGCTTCATGGGATCACTGTGTTTTTTCTTTTGCGGTTCTTTCTCCAGTCATCTCGAGTCCACATCACCAGGGCGGTGCTTGAGCAGTTCCTGTCCTTCGCCAAGTACCTGGACGGTTTACCTCACGGAGCGCCGCTCCTCAAACAGCTCTGCGACCATGTCCTTTTCAACGCAGCCATCTGGATCCACACCCCCGCCAAGGTCTGTTTATTTTCGTACGCCTCCCGAAAAGGCGCGAGTGGTTTGGGTGACCTTGCTGCAAATCTGACAAAAAAAAAAAAAAAAAAAAAAACAAAAACCGAGGAGGGGCTGATAAGTTAAGTAATGGGGCTGTAACACCCGAGGTGGTTTTTTTCCGACGGTCGTGTCCGGGAGCGCTTGTCAAATTTCAGGGAAAATCGACAACGCAAGGAACATAAAACAAGGAGTGAGGCGGGACTGACGTCTCAGTGGCCATTACCCTTTACAATAATATAATAAATGAGGTTGGAGGAACTGGTACATCACGCAGGAAAAGGACACAACATGCGAGCGAGGGATACAAAGAGAATATGTGACATTTGAAACGACTCCAGGAGGAGGGAGAGACGTGTTGTTCCTCTTTTCTCCCTCTCTCTTTCAAAGCAGACGTGAGCCTTTCTGACATTCCCGTGGGGCCAGTCAGCGGCTGCCTCCATGATTTCAGAACGGACTGACTTTCTGTCTTCTCCCCTCTGACCCCGAGAGGCGATTGGCTGGAGTCGCTCGGCTCCGGAGGGAAGCGTGCCGGGGGGCGGGGGACGCGAGCGAGTGGTCGATGCTTCTCGGGGAAAATATGCAGCCCGTTCCAGCCCACATCTAACGGCGCGTAAATAAATCAATCCAAGTTGTCGCCGCTGGACTTTGTGATCGCCAATTTCCCTTCAATTGGGTCACAATGTAGAAAATGACACTCGGTGCCTGCAAACATGATCACAATTGAGCAGTGTTTGAACGGGAACAAGGCGAGCATAATAAATCCTCTAAGCAGCAACTCTAAGAAATCTTTTAATCCTTTAATCTCACTTCTCCTGCGCCGTTTTTCACCCTCCGAGCTTCATTATATTCTCACTTTTCTTGATATAATTTTACCTTCAGTAACGGCAAAAAGTATCCTCAGTCATATGCAAGATGAAGTTTTTTTCACTTTTCTAGTAAACATAATACCTGGTAAACGTAATACCTTCAGAGGGAAATGTGGAGGAACCCGAACGGTTTTCTCCCAGTCAAGAGACTTGTGTTTTTGGTTCCAGTGAGCTGGTAAACGGCAGCAGATAAACAGCTCAGTGTGTGAAACGCGCTGTAATGGAGGCCGTTCGAGTCGTGGACTCTGGAGCGGTTCTAGATGAGCTGCGATGTGGCGTGGTCAGGCCGCGCCGCTCCGCTAATTTCATCCTCTTAAAGCGAGCCACCTCATTAGGGCCGGCCGTCAGCGTCGCGGTCACCGTAATGAACCCAGAGATTTGCGAGCGGACTTGAGTCTGCGTGCGGGTAATGGCAGAGACTGGTTAGATGGATATTAGCGGAGGGAAAAGGGGAGCAGAGGGAGGGAGAGAGCCAATGAGCGGTTTGGAGAGCACCCCTCCGAAATGTCAGCACCAGGAAGGGGCTCCTCAGACGAGCCACGATGGCTTCAGGCGCAGAAACATCAAAATACAACACAAAGCGGAAAACACTGGCGCTTTCGACTCTCTGCACTTTTCTCCCGGGGCTGTCTCTGCACAATTAAAGTGTGTGTAGTTTAAAAAACACGCCGAGGATTTCTTTCCTCCCAGTCAGTTGTCTGTCAACTGCCGTGTGCGCGCGTTGCATCCCCTTTATGACTTCTGTATGAAATAAATTCCTTTTCTGTGTGTGCAGGTGCAGCTCTCCCTCTACACGTACCTGTCGTCAGAATTCATCGGCACCGCCACCATCTACACCACCATCCGCCGCGTCGGCACCGTCCTGCAGCTGATGCACACCCTCAAGTACTACTACTGGGCCATCAACCCCTTGGAGTGCAGCGGCATCACCCCCAAAGGTCTCGGTAGGTTCACCGAAGCACTACGTTTTTTTCACATATAGAGGGAAAACGTGAAATAAAAACAGTGAGTAATATAAAGACAGGATCTTATACATACACCCCCCTGGCTTGTGTATCTGTACATGGCTTCATTGTCATTTTATTTCTGGCCCTTTCTATTTCCTGCCCTGTTTTCCTCTGTGTGTGTTTTTCGCTGGGCTCAGTGTCACAGTGCTCGGTTGCCAAGTTCCGATAAGGCATTTATCTTGCTGATATATTGTCAGTCTGTGGTCAAATATTTATTTACATTATTCAGCCATCCCTCAGTTTTCCAGTCCATTTATCTTCTGTGATTATTCTGCCTAAAGACGTGTCTGGATGGAGTCCCATCGCAAAAAACAGGGAGCTGCAAACGAAACGCCAGAGTTTCTCTTTACTTTAATTTACTGTAGTTACCCTGTTATTTGCACGAGCTTCCATTGTTTGTTTTTGTTTTCAATAAAGTAACTCAACAGCAAAGAGATGTAGAGGATGTTAAAGGCGTTAATTTGATGATTTGCTTTGCTTTTTTTTTTTTTTTTTTTTTTCCCCTTGAACGATCACTGTTGCACGCTGAAGAAAGCTGTTCGGGAGGTTGCCGATCCGATTCCGATTCGATCAAACTGCAGCACTGCACACCACAGATTGCATGTTAGTCATGTTCTACATGCACACTGCAGAATCCCATTCCATCCCATTTCTGAAATCACTGTGTTTAGTTTTATTCAAACTCACTGCTGCGTTGTATTGAGCTAAATCTGTTGAGTTTTTTTTTTGTTATTTATTTGCACCTTAGATTGTCTTCTTTGACAGATCGTAATGTAGAGAATTTCCAATAGATGAAAACTTCGACTGATATTAAGAGTGACTGACAGCAGAATCTTTAAAAGCTTCAACAGGTGAGTACATTTACAGACCAAAGAAGCCACTGAGGGTAGAAAAAACCAAGCTGAAAACAAAAGATTACCATTAGAATGTAGTTCCCTCAACAGCACAACACAGCCAAGAAGATTGGACAAAATGTCAGTATCAGTAAGAAAACCAGCCAATCCATTGAACAAAGGATCATCACTTTTTACTGCACAGATCAGTAAAATAAAGTTGATTTATTGCTGTGGTCGTACTGACCGTCTTCGCCAGACTGCTCAGTCTGTTTCCGTCCCGCACTGTTAACTCTCTGTATGAGGCAAAAAGTTTAAGTATTGCCATGAAGCTTTTATAGAAGGTTATCGTCACTTCACTCGAACCATTCGAAGAAAAAGTACCGTTGTTTTTGCACATTCATGTCTCCTGGCTATAAAACAAGCACACACACACACACACACACACACACACACACATACACACTGTGTCTCTATTAGCTGCTGTGGACACTTCGTAGACTGATCGTAGTTCCGAGCCTGTCAAACTTGCCGCCTGCAGGCCAGGCGGCGCTGACCTGATGGACTGTATCGTCTGGCTCCCATGATGACTTTGCAATTTGTGAAAATTACAAGGAAAAAAAAAGGACTTTAATCGCAATTTTTCAATGGAAGTACCAGCCATTCACAGATCGTCTCCAGCTGGTTGCACTGTGACATTACTGTACCGTCAGCGTGTATAGGTTGTTTCATGACCCGTCTGAGATCAAATGAGTCTGTAGGTAGCTCCTGAAGTGAAATTATCCACCGGTGAACTATTTTCACTACTACAAACGTTAAACTCTATCCAACCCTGACTGTAGCAGAACATTAAAAGAAGTTTTATTCTAAAATTCAGATTTTTTTTCCCCCTGTGGGATTTGCCTTTTGTCCCCGTAGAAGAAACAGGCTTTCATAATATGATTATGAGAACAGATTTTGTGTCTCTCAACAGTGATAAATGCACACAATTATAGAAATCTGCGTTCTGGATTATTGTGTCTTCCCTTTTATGATCATTGTCTGGGTCCTCATGTGGAAATATGAGCAACTCCACGTACCGGTACATATAACTTCTACATATTAAGGTTTCCATTTCAGAGTGAAGCACTTTGATTTTAACCTGTAAATAATCTTGTGTGTGAGTGTTGAAAGTTTTGATAAAAGCTTCCACAGTTACCAAAATGTCAGCAGGTATTCTCTGGTTGAAGTATGTTTGGAAACAATGTTAAGGGGAAAAAAAAAGAGGTTTGTAACCTATTAGAAAATGAGTTGAAATTATTAAACGCCCCATATTCCAGTCACAATGCTGTGCCAAAGCAGATTTCACACCTCCAGCGCCTTTGTGACAGAACAGAGAGCCGCATTAGCGGCGCCGCTGTTGCCTCACAGCGGAGCGCCGGAAGGTCGGCGCGGGCCTTTCACTTTAATCAACCTCCTCTTCTGCCCGGGACCCTCCGCCGGCTGGGAGTGTGCATCCCCCCGTTGCCACGGCAACAGACAAATTTTGATTGGCACATCCAAGGGAGCTTTTTGAATTTCTAATCGAGTGGCTGTCTGGCGTCTCTGTTTGGCGATACGGCTGCCGGGGATCCGGCGCTACAAAGAGCCGCCGATAACAGTACAGTAGCAATTAGCCGCAGACACATGCTAACTGCTGTTCAAAGCTAAAAGACGCTACTTGCGGTTTGAAAGTCTCCTCATGTGTGCTGCTCGCTGTACTGTATGGGTGTGATATGCACTAATTTACATAGTAATGGGCGGATATTTTGATCGCACCGTGGGCTTCGCGGATATAAATGTATTCCTCTGTGTGTCACTCCGAAGCAATGCAGCCGAATCCGAGATACGGTTGTTTTCTTAGGCCGTGTCTGCTTTGAATATGGTTATAAACACATAATTCCTTTTTCAGTTTTCCCCCATTTTAACATATTACTCCATTTGGTGTTGACTGAATTGCCTTGGGCGCCACATGCGAGAAAAGGAACAGACTCTATTGTACCTAACAAAAGCACCTCAGGTCTTTTTCACTTACATTGCTTTTGAACTCTGGAGCTGAATTATAATACAATGAAAATAATGATTGACTGTGCGCTGTCGAGTGGGGGAAAAAAGTGGATCAAATAAATTAATACACAAGGTTTAAGTAATTTTTTTTGAAACAGAGTCTCAAATTTATTTTTTACACTGAATGTCTGAACTGAAGCTGTCAGAAACTAGTTACAGAAACACACTTACACACACACACACGCGCGCACAAAAAAAAGTAACTGTGTTGAAACAAATCAGAAACTAATCTCGATATGTCCCACCATAATAAATAAAAAAGCTATAAACCAGTTGAATCAACTTAGGAAGTAGCCTTTAAGCCAGTGCAATAACAATACTAATGCTACTACTAATAATAGAACATTATTTGCACAAATCACTCACGATCATGTACACACACACAGACGGCAAAGTTTCATTCAGGGAAAAAAAAAAAAGAAAAAAAAAAAGAAAAACCCTCTCCTGAAGAAAAAAACTTCCTTTTATCGCAACAACTTGATAAAACCGCCGCGTCAGATAAGAGCCCGAGTGGATGACAATTAATTTTCCCTTGAAGAAGTTGATAATTAGAGTTGGAGTTTGGTGGCGGTTCAGATGACTGTAACCTTCATCGGGTTCCTCCGCTGACGGGGAGGCGAGGTTACGCTCACAGAGCCGCCGCCTAACCATGATGGATGGTCAGCGCCGTCATCCCAGCAACATGGACCAGCTTGACAGATAAGGATGATGGATCACAGCGGTTGGCTTCGGTGTCATGTTTTTGGCTTTGCGAGGAGCAGGTGAACAGAGGATACACACACACACACACACACACACACACACACACACGATTCGAGGGCAGCAGAGTGTGACAATGAAATCAAGGTAGAAGCCTCATATCTTCTTCCTCTCACATCCTCGGTCGTTCATATTTCCCTTGGCTTCCGTTCTCTGGCTAAAGCGGCGGCGGGTCAAATGTTGGTTATATTTTTTGCAAAAGGACAGGACGCGTTTTATTTAATACAACGAACAATAAACACAGCTCACAATTGCATTACTGTCGCTTTGTGGCACGCGCAAGAAAAGGTGGATTTGAAGCGGCCTGATCCAGCAAAATGTGCACACAACGCGGCGGCCATAAATGTTTATTGTTCCTTATAAAATGAACCGGCCTCTGTTGGGAATGATGAGGAACACGAGGGTTTATTGTGTTGCTTGTGAGCAGTGGTTAATGATACTGGTAGATTAGCTGAGTAAGTTTAGGTATGAAGAGAAAAGAAGAAGCCTGGATCAGTCCTGCTGCAGCGGCGCCATTAGAGGGAAAAATGTCCTTGTTTTTTTTTAAAGTCTGGATCTTATTTCATTCAGGCTTTAATCTGAATCAATGCATCTTTTCGACCATTTGGCTCCACTTTCCACGAGCCGGGTATTTGGCAGCTGTTTTGAGCCGATTCATCACAGGCCTGCGCTTCCAGTAGATCTGACGTTCACATTAAACACCTCAGAAATGAATGAAATACATTTACATCGGTGGAAACACACTGCCAACATCCAACTTGTCACTTTTACCTCCTAAGCAGTTTGAAAGTGCTACAGTGTAGCCCCCCCTCCCCGCGATGAAGCAAACTGCTGCTCAACACAAAAACCAACAAGCACATTAGTCGGAATGTGCGTGGGAAACTCGTGTTCGAGGGTAATGAAAGTCAGAAGGGCTCCGAAATGAAGCTAACTGTTTCAAAGCGAACGCAAGATCGGAGGCCCGCATGAGAAATGATTTGTGTAATGAGTCAGCCGCTTTTGTGTTTTTTAGCTCCATTACTTCTTTGTCGACCACCACAGCAAACAACTGATGGCGTGCCAGAGTGTTAAAGTAGACTGGGTGGATTACAGGGGTTGTTTGGTTTGGATCATGCGGACCATCAATCACATTTTTTTTCTAAATCGCTGCATCCTGTTGCAGTAATACCTAGTGTGAGTTCAACTATAAAATATCCACATTGGCAAATTACCGCTGAAGGTAATGACAGTGATTTACAGTCAGCGTTGTAGCGGACAGAGTGTGTGTGTGTGTGTGTTAACATGTTTTACTCCGCTCTCCAGGAAGCCTCATAAAAACCAAGTGTCAGTAAACAGTTGGGCTCGCTCAAGCTGAGCCGCGGACTTATTTAGCTGATCATTATCGAGTGTAGAAATTGATTTTTTTACAGGCAATTATTTCTGCTTTGTGTGTCTTTGTCTTAGATGGACCACGGCCGTCCCAAAAGGAGATCATCTCGCTCAGAGCCTTCATGCTTCTCTTCCTCAAACAACTCATACTGAAGGTACAGCGTTATCTTCATCACGTAGTTTAAGCTGCAAGAAATTACTTTTTTCTCCTGTTTTCTCAGATGTTTTTTCCTCCTCGGGGCTGCTGGCTTAATCTAAAATATGTGTGTTTGCTCATGCCTGTGTGTGTTTGTGTGTGTGTGTGTGTGTGTGTGTAGAACAGCATTATAGATCAGCAGCCTCGGTGTAACTCTGTAGCTTTTGTGTTTTGGTGCTCTTATATTGATTCGTGCGTGCGCCTGTGCGCGAGGTTGTTTGTGCTTCACAGTAAGAATGCATTAGCCAAGAAGGGAATTAATGAAGTCATCTGAGGTTAATAAAAAGCAAAAACAACAAGAGATCATGTTTTTTTTTTTTTTGTTTTTTTTTTTGCACAGGACCGGGGCGTGAAGGAGGATGAGCTGCAGAGCATTCTCAACTATCTTTTGACCATGCACGAGGTAAATGTGAATCTCTCTCGGAGAATCAAGCGTCCGCGAGGGCAAGAAATGGCGACGGAGAGATAGCGAGAGCGTTCGGGAGCAGCGGGTGGCAAAATGTGCATTATAATTTGTGGGCCGGAGTTATGGTCCACTTAAACGAGTGAGAGTGTGAGTCAGCTTTGGGTGCTGTGACAGCATGAAAAATGGCGCAACAATGGACTGAACAGAATGTACTGTTCTGTAACAATTATATCTATTCTTGCTCTGAAATACCATCTGGTCTGCAGCTACCCCCCCCCCCCAGCGGTGTCCACCCCAACAACTGCCTCTTTGTCCTTTTAACCCTATGCGGGCCTGAGCGTTCCCCTCCTCCTCCTCACCTGTCCTCCTCACTCCTCGTTTCTTCGCAGGATGAGAATATTCACGACGTGCTGCAGCTGCTGGTGGCTCTGATGTCTGAGCACCCGGCGTCCATGATCCCCGCCTTCGACCAGAGAAATGGCATCAGGTGATTTGCGTGTGTACGGAGCTGAAGACATGCAGAGAAGCTCTTGAATTAAAGCCATCGTCTGTTATTGACATGCATGTTTGTTATTTGGACTGGATGAATAAAAATAATGCTAAATCCAACGGAGCTAAATCAAAAAAAATGTTCATTCATTGTGGAAACTTTCTGTCACCGTTTCATTGTGTTGTTTCTTAGATGACCAAAAAAAAGAATCCTCAGGATTCTTCTCTAGAGTGTCTGAGCAGCATGAAATCATTTCTAAGCTGTAGTGCTGATGGGAGGAAATTAAAAAAAAAAACAACGCTTTTATCTGTGCTGGTAATTCCCCCAAAGCACAACTGTGCACATTGATGTGTTTGGTTTCCACGGCAACTTTTCTGTTGCTAGAGAGCTCGCTGCAAACTGTGTTTTGCTCTTCCATGTATTCATCATTACTTTTTTCTTTCCTGCTCTCCGTGTGCACTCCTGTGCAGAAAAAGCTGGAGTCAGTGCACGTGTTGTTAACTCTAACTTTGAGGCAGCCGGTCTTCACTCCACCGTCCGGGAACTTCTTTTATTTCCCTGCATCCCTCACCTGAGACCGCTGATCAACTCGGCTGTGTGTTTGACATGTCGCAGGGTGATCTGCAAGCTCCTGGCCTCCAAGAGTGAGAGCATTCGCGTCCAGGCCCTCAAAGTCCTCGGCTACTTCCTGAAGCACCTCGGTCACAAGTGAGTGTCTCTCTTTTTGTCCCTGCGCTTCTCCGACTTCCTTCCCTCGTGTGGCATTCAGCGAATGGCGAATCGGTGAAATGATGGAGCACCTAAAATATTCCTGGAAGGGCAAAAGATCTTTAGATCTGTCATGACAAAAACACAAGTGCTGCATCACAGCGTGGAGATTGAGAGGCACCACCTATACAAGTGACAGCGAGGGCACACGGCGCTCCGAAAGCTGAGGAGACGACAGCAGGGCCGTCTCCAACGAGCCCCGGAAGGACTGTTTGTTTGTGTGTGTGTGTGTGTGAAGATAATGTCCCCATCATCACGTCCGGGCGGAATAATCATTGTGACAGCGCGCACTGGAGGGGAGGCGGAACCTTGATGAGCAGCAATGAATGCTGGGGGATTTATTCATCCCATGTGACACGCACGACTCGCCCCGCACGAGGACAGAATGCAGGCTGCCGCGCTGCTGCACCTGAGCCCCGCTCCGTCACTACTCCCCCACCCCCCCCCCCCCCCCCCCCACCCCCCACCTGCTTCACATCTGCTCAAACCTAACAACCTGGATGGCCACCTTTTTTTTTCCCTCACATGGCATTTTAATGCACAGACGCTTTATATTTATACAAAAAGCGAGTTCAGTCCGGTGGAAAAGGCTTAACAGATATATCCATCGAACGGAGACAAATTACATGCATTTTGCAGATTACCTGATGGTTTTCAGAAACTGAAAGAAGAAAAACATTCTATTTTTGCACTTGCTATATGAAGATCGGTTTCCAAGGATTACGATGCAGCCGTGCACGACCTTCACCTGTTGTGCGAATCGTTTAGAAGGAATCACACATTTCTGCAGTCTTTCCATCAATATTGTAACGTATGCATCTATGCATTCATGTCAAGTTTTCTCACCTTGAACTGAAATCAAAGTGAAATTGTTCCGCAGGTGCGTGCGTCTCCCTGACAGCAAATGATTTGTTGTAATGAAGTTAATGACATGAAGACGACGAGCTGCATCCAGAGGACTGTGATTAACACCAGTCCATTTGATAAAATTCAGATTACAGGTATTCATACGGTAAATAACAGACGGAATTTTTTTTAAACCACATGTTGTGAAGGATTAACACCTGCCACAGCAGCCTGTCGAGCATCATGTTCTCATCCGTCAGCGGGGAAGGGTTCATCGTTTCATCACTCGTTAACTCGTGGTGGTGCAACGTGAATAGCTTTCTCAGTTTAGCGTCATCATGACCGGTTTTCCCTTTTTGTGGTGCAGTGTATCAAAAAGCATTTTTTGTTTTTGTGGGGAAAAAGAATTTACATTTACAAAGTCATGTAAAACACCATAATGGAGGATAAGTGAATTCTAGCTTTCGGGGAATATCAGTCCATGATTAAATATTGGAGACAAATGCTCGAAGCAGCGTTCATTTCGGCCCGTTTTAAACTTGCGCTAAAGTTGACTGCTGAGGCGCTCAGGTTAAAAGCCTCTTTAAAACAGCATTTTCACTTAGCAGCAAGGTCAGTAATTAAAGTGCCACACAGATGCAGCCCCCTGCAGTGTTGTCACTGCTTTAATACCCCCTCTTAATTTCTCTTGTTGGTATTCACTGCTTATCCTCTCTGGCCCCGTCATGAATGACAGGGCCACATGGCGCCGCACGCCGATATCAAACTGTCACCCGGTCAGTGACAATCAATGTCACTTTTGAACGCTGTAAATCTGCTGTGAACGTGCGATGTTTTCCCTCCCCGCAGGAGGAAGGTTGAGATTATGCACACGCACAGTCTGTTCACGCTGCTGGGAGAGAGGCTGATGATGCACACCAACACCGTCTCCATCACCACCTACAACACGCTGTATGAGGTAAGGAGCCGCCCGGCCGCGGCTTCGTTGACATGAAGCGGTCTGCTTTGCGTCGTCGGTGTTGCGGTTTTTTTACCCATGGCGCCTGCTTCCCTTCTGTCCGTGCAGATTTTGACGGAGCAGGTCTGCACGCAGGTGGTTCACAAACCCCACCCTGAACCGGACTCCACTGTCAAGATCCAGAATCCCAGTGAGTACAAAACGCTGCAGCTTTCTAATGAGAGTAAATAAACCACAAAGCCTGAATTGAAAAGTTATCGCTGCTCCTGCTGCTCCTGCTGCCGCTGCTGCCATCGCTCACTTATTGATCTGCTTCACACTCCTGTCCCTAAAATTCTTTTCCTCTCTTATTCAGAAGCCATGTTTTTTTTCTGTATTTGCCTCGCCTCCTCTCTCATCTTGTACTCCTGTCCCCACTATCTTATTCACCCCAATGCCCAGTGATTCTCAAAGTCGTGGCCACTCTGCTGAAAAACTCCACTCCCAGTGCGGAGCTGATGGAAGTCAGGCGGCTCTTCCTTTCTGACATGATCAAGCTCTTCAGTAACAGCCGTGAAAACCGACGGTAAAAGCACACCTGCATTTCTCCAACAACACGCCAGTTGCTTCTATACAGATATTCTCTCTTTTTTTTTTTTCGTTGAAGCTCATGCTTTTGCCTATAACTCACACTCCGTGTCTTTGTTGTGCGCCAGCTGCTTGCTGCAGTGCTCTGTGTGGCAGGACTGGATGTTCTCCCTCGGATACATCAATCCCAAGAACCCAGAAGAACAGAAAATCACCGAGATGGTGTACAACATTTTTCGGATTCTCCTCTACCACGCTATCAAATATGAATGGGGGGGCTGGAGGGTCTGGGTCGATACTCTGTCCATTGCACACTCCAAGGTGAGATGTTCCATAAAAACCAAGTTTTAATCATATAGTTTGGAGAAGCTCTGATGTATCGCACTTATCTAAAAATGACCAAAAAGCTCATTAATCACTGCAGTGGTAATTATTAGTGAGATGAGCTGCACTCTTTAAAATGATTTAGTACAGATAGTATTTTTAATAAGTGATCACATCTTTTATCGCTGTTCAGTATTGTAACATAAACTGTAATAGTGATGGAATATAAGGGAGATAATCCATCAGTGGGCCGGGGAGGCTGCTGGTGTCCCAGTTTTATTCATCCGTTCCTTGCTGCAGATGATGTATGAGGCCCCCTTCGGACCACCTGTAGGTTATTGATATAACAGTTAGCTGTTGCTTTTGGTTGTGTTCTGAACACATCACCGAGTGTGTTTCCGCCGCCCGTCACAGGTGACGTACGAAGCCCACAAGGAGTACTTGGCCAAGATGTACGAGGAGTACCAGCGTCAGGAGGAAGAGAACATGAAGAAGGGAAAGAAGGGCTCCGTGTCCACCATCTCCGGCCTGTCCGCCGCTCCCGCCCCGGTTGTCAACGGAAATCTGGAGATCGACGACAACTCCCAGACGCAGACGCCCGAGAGCGAGGCCGAGTACAGCGAGGGGGCGGGCGGGGACTCGCGCAACCTGCTGGCAGAGGGGGCCGTGAAGCGACCGAACGGAGAAGCCCTGACGCCGGGGGAGCAGAGCGCCGGCCCGGGCGTGAGGGTGGAGGTCCATGATCTCCTGGTGGACATTAAAGCGGAGAAAGTGGAAGCCACGGAAGTGAAGTTGGACGACCTGGATCTGTCTCCAGAAGGACTCAGTGGGGGTGTAGGTGGAGGAAACGGCGGAGGAATGGAGAACGGGCCTCTGGTAGAGGTGGACTCGCTCCTGGACAGTGCTTACTGCTCCGTGGTTCAGAACTTAAATGGGAATCTGGCGCCGAAAGACGACACAACGGGCTCAGGAGTAGGAATTGGGTCAAACCTGGGACTGTCAGGAGTCAGTCTGGAGGATGACGGAAACATGGGTCCACTCATCACGTTAGCAGATGAGAAAGACAGCGTGCCAAGCAACAACGGATTCCTCTTCAGCAAGGTAAGAGATCAGAAACAAAGTCACTGATTAACTGGAGCCCGATCTTCCCCTGCTGACCGAGAAACTAATATCACCGTCACTGCGATTGTAGCTCTGCTGCTTCCTGTCCTCGGCCTTTTTTTATTTACCTGATTTAAAACGAGGCTGCTGCTGCAGATTTCTTGTTTGTGTGTGTGTGTGTGTGTGTGTGTGTGTGTGTGTATATCATGTTTTTCATTCCCCATCATCCCTCCCAGGTCGATGAGAAGCTCCTTCCAGCTCTCGCAGCCACAGACCCCCTGGTGCTGCCAAGTCCCGAGCAGCCGGCTCCATCTGGCCCGGTCCCGCCTCACCCCGCCACCAGCGCCAGCGATGACCTCAGCCTGCTGGCCCACATGACCAGCTGCGGCTCGGAGCTAACGCAGACCCAGAGCCACGCCGCGGGGGAGCTTCCAGAGGACGGGCCCTTCAAGATCCAGAGCCCGCTCGCCGACATCAGCTCCATCGCCGAGGCCGAGAGCCAAACGCAGATCCAGGGAGCCTCCAGACCAGACTTCCCCGAGGGGGAGGGGGCGGCCGGGGCAGAGGGAGAGGCTGCGGGCCTCAAGACGGGAGGGGACACCGCCAGCACCACCTCTGACACAGAGAGGTCGGACGACGGGAAAGACAAGGACATAAAGAAGATCCAAACGACTGCAACCACTCAGGTGCGTTCATATTAATGATGAGGAAGCCGCCGTCGTGTTGCGCTCACGCCAGCCTGCAATCGGGTTGCTGAGTCACTCTGATTGCACTTATACCTGTGCAAAGTAAAGCTGCCATGAAGCTGGAGTGCATACTGTACTCGGTGAAATTATTTATCATCCATGGCTTTTTGTATAAAACATTTTAAGGTTATATAATCCACCTTTAACGGCATCGAATGAAACTTGATCAAAGAATGTGAATGTCTTAAAATCAGAAGAAACGCCATTGAAATATCTTTTCTGAGCATTTATTCATGTCGTGGTTATAATTTCACCTTACTTTGCCGTTGGAAAAACTCTCAATTCAAGTCACATCGCAGAGAAAAGCGCTTTTGCCTTCACCTCGGAGATTCATTATTCCACATTAGGAATTCAACAGGAGAGTCACCAGTCACAGTCCTGCTCCTGTAACCTGTGATCGAGTGTGTTGTGATGGGCATGAAAAGCTTCTGCCATGACCGCTTTCTCTCGGCCACAAGTCTGGACGACAGCCCGCAGATGAGCCGCGCTGCTCTTGCTGCTCAGTGAATGCTGCACAAAAGTTGTCTGTGCTTTGATTCATCAAATGAAATCAGATTTTGCCGTTGCGTCTGTGCCGGGTTTTACGTCAGACCAGCGGAAGACGTTACCGAGAGGCTTGTGATGTCTGACCGGATCGCCGCGCTCTGTTCGCAGGCCCTTCACGGTCGCACGGCGGCCCAGCTGGAGCGGGACCTCCGTGTGGACCTGGGCTTCAGGGGCATGCCCATGACGGAGGAGCAGCGGCGCCAGTTCAGCCCCGGCCCGCGCACGACCATGTTCCGCATCCCAGAATTCAAGTGGTCTCCGATGCATCAGAGGCTGCTGACCGACCTGCTGTTCGCCCTGGAGACAGACGTGCACGTGTGGAGGAGGTGAGTGAAGCTGCTCGTCTTATTTTGCTCGCTTTCAGGATATTCATCATGCAGTCGTGTAAATATTTAAATTGTTTTTCCAACTTGTTTTTTATTTATTTTCAGCCACTCCACCAAGTCCGTGATGGATTTTGTGAACAGCAACGAGAACATCATCTTCGTCCACAACACGATCCACCTCATTTCCCAGATGGTGGACAACATCATCATCGCCTGTGGAGGCATCCTGCCTCTCCTGTCTGCCGCCACCTCCCCTTCTGTAAGTGGCTCCACTCCGCCCCTCTGTGGTGGGAGGGGGAACTGCAGGCCTCCGGCAGACCGGTAGCAGATTTTAACACAGACTTTGAAGGACCTTCATAAGCTCTTTCCACCATCCTTGAGGCGGGTTTCTGACTTATTCGGGATTTATTAACATTTTTTTGTGTCCATTACATTTTCTAACTCTCAAACATTTATAAGATTTAATCAACAATGACCAAATGAGGTTGAAATTAACCCTGCAGAAACTAATTAAACTTTCATAAACATTTTCTGGTTTCTTCTCATTAGTATCTCCACATATTTAACCGTCTAACAATATATTTCTTTACCTTTCTTTGAACTTTCTTTCCGGTCCTTTCAATTAAACTCTTGATTTGAATGTTTGATAATCTATTTCTTTCAACCATCTCTATATTTTAATCTTTCTTTTCCTCTCTGTGTTACATGTACTTTGTGTATTTTCTTGTCTTTTTTGTCTCTGTTTTTGTCTGTGTCGCATGTACAGAGTTCTAAGAGTAGTGCCAACACTGTAAGTTGCAGTTCCTTCCTTTTTCTCTTCTACTAATACTTCTCTCTGGTTTATTTACCATTGTGACTGACACTAACCCTTGCCTGTCCGACATCCATAGTGTTTCTATTTGTTGTGCACCTCTGCTGCTAATCAGTACTCCGCCATATATTGTTTATATATTTATTGTGCATATGCTTTGATTTTTTTTTTTGATTTTTTTTTCCGCCTCGGCGTGTTTAGTCCTTAAACATAAAATATTCTCACTCTGGGTGATGAGTAGCTAAAAGCTTGGGAGGTGAGTTAATAAAGAGAAGGAATGGGAGTGAGAAAAGTATTTAGTCAGAGGTGAAGATATGACTTGGAGAAGAAAAAAAAGAAAAAAAAGAAGCATGAGAGTTTTCCAGACGTCCTTGGGGGTTGCATCTGCTAAGCCTTTCCCATTTGTATCAACACTAAAGAAGGCAGGAGGAGCCGCACCCCAGAGGGGGTCAAAGGGAGAGGAGGTGACCCCTGTTCCTGGGGGAAGAGGCGCGGGGGGAGAGGTGCGTAAAGAGCCTGAGACTCTCATCATCACCAGAAGAGCTAAGAGCACCAACCCGAGCCCTTCTGTCCTCACCTTGTGTGTCTGTTATTCCCCAAATGTCTGTGCTCACTGGCTCTGACGAGCCTCCAGATGCTTGCACTGTGTTGGCTCTCCTCAGCCTTGCACTTCCTGCTTACTGAAGCAGAGACACAGCTAACCACGCACTTGGTTTTATCCCTGCTATGATGCCTGAAGATTTTTTTTTCCCCCCCAATCTAGCTTTTCTACAAACCTTTTTTTTAATTAACAGGGAGTAAGTCTTATTGTCCTGGATTGTATTTAATGCTAGTGGTCATGTTGCCACGGTCACAGTCCCACTGTTACCATCACCTGTGTGTCGTCAGGCCGTTCTTCCTGTACGTTGTGTAGAACACCTCATGTTGCCAGATTTCATCATATAAGTATGTTTTTCACTGAACCGGCATGATATTCAGGAGATGTTTTTTTTTGTTTGTTTGTTTGTCTGTTGATACAAACGGCCATGACTGTTGCGGTCCTTGCTCACGTAAGAACCTGCTGCATCCATTTCTAAAAGGGTTTTTTTTTTTTTCTTTACTGTTGTTGACCAATAACAGGACACCACCGGACTTGACCACAATGTGCCTGTATTCTGGATTTTCACTGGATAACTGGCAAGCATCTGTGTATGCTTGCTCCCTTTGTTAGACGGAGCTGGAGAACATCGAGGCCACACAGGGCATGTCCTCGGAGACGGCGGTCACCTTCCTGTCTCGCCTCATGGCCATGGTGGACGTCCTGGTGTTTGCCAGCTCGCTTAACTTCAGCGAGATCGAAGCGGAGAAGAACATGTCGTCGGGAGGGCTGATGAGGCAATGCCTTCGTCTGGGTGCGTGTCCATCATCTGTCCGTCCACCTGCTGAACGAACTGCCGATCAAACTCCATCACACTGCATACACACACACACACACACACACACACACATTCCCACCTACAGTAATTCAGGTTAACTGAAATGTCTGTTTAAACTGAGACGAAACTGGAGCACCTGAAGAAATATTCTCACTGTGAGGAGACGATACTAACCGCGACAAAACCATACCGGTTACATGTCTGTAAAAACATGATATAAATAACATCATATAGCATACTCAGCAGGGTCATATATGATTCATAATGAGTCATTCATTTGATAAAATGTGTTGAAAATACTGATTGCCACATGGTTCATGTGGATGACTTGTTGAGATCCATCTGTTTTCTCCTCATTTCACTATTCATGTTGTCAGATAACCTATGGAAACTGTGAAACCTCCACAATAATACAAAAAAAAATCATATTTTACCTTTCAACCATTTGATAAATGTCTTTCAATCATATCCGCTGCTCTTTGTTTTTGTCACAAAAATACCACAAATGAATTTATATTCACAAAAAAATAATAAAATAAAAGCTTTTATTGTTGTTTATTAAAGTGAGAGGAATTAAAGTGAGAGGAACATTCTGAAAGGTTTGGCCTGTTCTAAAACCCAAAGCAAGAAAACAAGGGATACGATAATTCTGCCTTGGTCTCACATTATTGTGTTCTAATGTTTTTGTTGGTTAAAAGCTCCGTCACTTCCTTGCACTTACACGCTTTCCTTGTACCTCTCTGTTTCCGTCAGTTTGCTGTGTGGCGGTGAGGAACTGCTTGGAGTGCCGGCAGAGACAGAGAGATCGAAGCTGTAAGTCCTCTCTAACCAGCAGCAAGTCGCAGGACAGCCTCCACAGTGCCTCCACCGTCAGCAAGGTACCAGAGACGCGCGGATCAAAAGCACGTCACCCTCAGACGCTCAGAATCTGACACCGAAGCATACGTACGCATGTTAAGACACACTTGGAATTCTTTCTGCCACATTTCAGCAGGATCCAGACAGACTCCTGCAGGATGTAGACATTAATCGTCTTCGGGCTGTGGTTTTCAGAGATGTGGTATGTGTGTGTGTGTGTGTGTGTGTGCACATTTATAGTGTGTACAGTATTTGTCTGAGTATAAATAATACAGCGGGAAAATATCTGAGTTTTTCTGTCATGAATAATTTTGTGCGCCTGTGTTGTTCCGCTGCAGGATGACAGTAAGCAGGCTCAGTTTCTGGCGCTGGCAGTTGTTTACTTTATCTCGGTTCTCATGGTATCTAAATACCGGGACATTCTGGAGCCGCAGCGGGAGATCGGCAGGTCCACCAGCCTGTCGGGGAGGAGCATCCGCCACGAGATCAACTCCCCGACCAGCACAGGTGAGGCTCGACTGTCTTCTGCTGCAATAGCCACAGCGTTAGGAAGTCATCCCGGGTGAGCCGGTGATGACTCATCATTGCAACGTTGCTTTTTGTGAGTACAGTGCACCGACAAAGAAATATAACAAAACCTCTGTCAAGAAAATGAAACCAATGGAAAAAAAAACAACTGGGACGTTATTTAGTAAAATTAAAAAAAAAACTTCCCTGCAAGAGAGAATGGCAGAGACATGAATGTGAGAACCAGACAATAAACTGACAAGCAGGTTGCACAAAGACGCTGTCGTCGTGTAATTATATCACTGTTATTGCTTTTTAGAATCACACGGCGTTCTTTATTTCTTCCTGCAGAGCACCCATCCGCAGCCTTCTCCGATCGTGACAAACAGACCCCCACCCCGGTGGACGACTCCCCCCGGGCCGGCCTCCCACACACAGACTCAGGCATCGGAGAGGAGGGCCACGTGGCGGGGTCCCTGAACGGCTCGGAGATGGGCCTGGGCCTCGGGCTCGGCCTGGTCGGCCGAGAGACGGACCGAGACCGGGACAGAGACATCGGGGGAGGGGGAGGAGGAGGTGGTGGGGGCGGGGGAGGCGCGGATCTATTGTGCAGCCTGTCGTCCGACGTGAGGAGGTCACAGGAGAGCCTGCTGGACTCCCCACACAACCCCAGCTCCACCCCCAACTCCAGCCAGGCTCCGCCCTCTTCCATCTCCAGCATCAGCCAGACGAACAAAGGCATCAATGTCAAGGTGAACCTGGGATTTCCTCTTTCACACCTCCTCATTGCACACACATTCATTTGATGATTAGAAAAAAATAGTTCTCAACATGCGTCTGAAATTTTCTTAAAGGAAATTTTAAAGTGTTATTTTATGTATTTTTTTATATTTCGCTATATAATTTTGAATAATGCTTTAAAGCACGATGAATAACGACCGTAAAAGCCTCGTCTCAGATGGTTGATCTCCTCTCACCTCCCGCTGCTTGTCTCCGACGCTGCCGTCACCGTGTCGGCTGTTCCCCCTGAAACGTAGGAGATCCTGAAGAGCTTGGTGGCGGCTCCTGTTGATGGTGGAGAGCTGGGCCCGGAGTCGGGGCCCACGCCCTACCACCCCGATCCTGCCCTGAAGACCCACCCCATGCTGCCCATGCAGTTCCACTCCTTCGACCGGTGAGTCCCCGCCGCTGTTCGACCTGCAGAGGACAGACGGAGCCGTTCACGGGACGCATGGCAGCAGGCATCGCAGTTAAAGAGACAGAATGTGTTTCTATTTTATTTATCTATTTGTGTAGATTTGGAGAATAACCTCAAAAACATGTTGAGATGCTGCTATTGAGTGATTAAGTCATCACACATGACACCGCATAAACAAAATCTGAGAACTCCTTTTATTTTTTGGCTCCTGTCTATGAGGCTATCATATAGACTTTTTTTTTCTGAGTAATGACCTGCTGATTTCTCCGTGGCATCACTTTGTCTCCTTGATGCTGCTCCGCTGCAGTCCTTGAGAGCAAAGTTATTGATTGGAGATGGTGTGCATAATAAATCACGGGGCGCTAGATATCCATCCCCAGGATGTCCTCCAGATGTATCGAGCCTGTCCTCATAGGTCAGACGGTGCGATGCATCGTCCCTTGGAAATTACAGCTACAACAAACACTTTTTCACTGGTATACGAACAGCGCAGTGCAATAGTGAACCATGAACAGTTTAAAAAGAATAAAATAAAAATTGTCTTTATCTATTGGATATTTTTTTAACTCTTTTTTTTTTTTTTAGCCGTCATATAAAAAACCACTACTCTCCGTGCGTGACTTTCCCTGATGCCTCTGTGTCTGATCTCTTTCAGGAGCGTGGTGGTACCGGTGAAAAAGCCCCCACCCGGCAGCCTGTCAGTCAACACGGTGGGCACGCCCACCACCGGCGGGGCGGCCACTGCCGGCAGCACGCCCAACATTTTCGCTGCTGCAACAGCGACGCCCAAGAGCATGATCAACACTACAGGTGAGAGACGAGGCGCAGAGATCACTCACTTACTAATGCATAACTTTCTCGCTCCCACGCCGTGTCGGCGCCAGTCATTGAATTATAAATGACTCATGTGCTTTTTGAATTCCTGTATTCAATATGCGCTTAAGTTGAGGTGGAAGACGGACGCCTGCAGTATTATGGAAGTGTTTGTGTAAAGATTCAAAGGCTGTTAGATCAAGCAAGGCTGACTTTCTTGGTTTCTTTGGTGTGTTCCTTCGCTGCCCTTTGACAGACAGGTCTCTCATGTGCTGGACGCTGTGGTTGTCTTATTTAAAACTCAATATTTTTCTATCCAGATACAGTGGTCAAATGGACCAACTTTAGAATAACAACGAGCGAATTAAAGAAGAATCAGCCGCCGTGCGGCTCAGTGTCTGTTCTAACTTCCATCAGACTCAGCAGATCCATTAAAGCGAACTGGATTTATCGTTCTCCGGGCTTTCTCCGCCTGTCGGACACGTTGTACAGTATCAAACATGCGTAATGGACAGGGAAGGTATTTATTCCTGGGAATGGATTCTGTATATTGATTGCAAAGCTATTTTCACAAGCGGGGTGCCGTTGCCAGAAGACGAGCCTCAGCATGTCCAGCGAAATACGATTCAAATTGAATCTGGCTGCTGACATTAATACGTTTTCTGTGTTGCTATCTGACACAGAGATCATGGCCACCTTTGGTCCCCTTCACCGTGATCCATGTCTTATTTTTCAACACCTCGTGTCCTGCCTCTCTGTGCTGCTCAGGTGCCACAGACTCTGCCTCCTCTTCCTCCTCCTCCTCTTCGTCTTTCGTCAACGGAGCAACTAGTAAGAACCTGCCTGCGGTGCAGACGGTGGCCCCGATGCCCGAAGACACGATGGAGAACATGAGGTCAGAAATCTCAGCATCATGAAGCCCTCAACCGCTTCAGCCTTTCACTGTCGTCCCACTTGTTTTGTTTTTTTTTTTCGTCCTGTTTTGCTTTTTTATTTTTGTGTTGGTTTATTTTTTTCCCCTCCTCTGTCTGCCCCTTTTCCACCTCATCCTCATCCCTTCATCTCTCACCAGCAGTTTACTCACACAGTCATAATTCGACATTAAAGTCTTCAGTCTAATTTAGCTTGAAATTGGCAGCAGCGTGGGTGCCCCTCCTTGTTAAATTTGAGGCTAGGATAAATAATACGTGATGTTATCAGCTTCTTAAGAGCGTCAGGAGCACTCGAGACGTGAAGAGTATCTTCACAAATTACAGCCCTGAGCTTTCAGTGTGACTTTCAAATCACTAGAAGTTAAAAGTCGGAGGAATAACGGCTCCAGACTGACTCAACTGCTGTTAAAAGTATGCTGGATGAGTCTTGTTATAGCTCTGATTCTGGTGTTTTTGTTGCACATGCCTCCTGCTGCGACACACAGAAACCACCGACACATCTTACAGTCTGCACTCGGCACTCAGAATTGAACTCACTGCGGCCTGGAGCGACGTTTACGCAACGCTTCCTTTACAACCCCTTGTGGCGTCATTAAGATGCGGACTGATGAAATCCATTGTGGTCCACAGAAAATCACGTAGCTGATGGTGAAATCAAAATCTCACAAAAATGTAGTGGGATCAAGAAATTGTAGATCTGTGGGTTAATGTTACGGTTTATGCTGTGGAGTGTGAAAAGCTATTAATCCATCCCGATCATTTCTAAAACTCAACACTTTTAAATGCATTTCAGACGACGTATCTGGAAACTTGTAAATGGAATTGTTATTAACTTGTGTTTTATTTCTCTCCCCATGCTGTGTAGGTGTCACTAATAAAACCTAAGCTACCTCGCAACTTGAGGCTGTTACTAACTAGGAAATAACATTAATAAGAAGAAATAACCTGTCGTGTAAATATAGAAGCAATTTGTTCTGTAATACTCATGTTAATGCACTTTCTCCCTGGAATTGTTAGCAGATTAATTGTTCTTCTAAAAGTGCACACACACGTGAGTGGGTGGGCCGCGTGTGTGAGTATGTGTTTCTTAATCAGCGCGCATGTCTGTGTGTATGTGTGTGTGTGTGTTTTTTGTATATATGTGTGTATGTGTGTGTGTGGTTTGTATTGCAGTGCCTATTGTGAAGTGGCGCAGTGTGCGCTGCGCAGCGGTCAGACGCCCCCTGAGCTCAAGTCTTTTAGCTCTCTGGCAGGCTTCCAGGCAGCCCCCCGAGATGCAGGACAGTGTTTTAGGCAAGGAGATGCTCGCCGTGTCCCCATGACCTTCCCCCTGACCCCAACCCCCCCACCTCCCCCCACTACACACCCCTCTCCTACGCCCAGCCACTACTAAATGTTCCCAGGCCACATGCAAGAAAAGACGGACCGCCTTGCCGTGGCCGGATGCTAACGGCGCTAACAGCTAGCATCACTCCAGTGTTTCTGTCAGAAGCTGGTGGCCTGGTGTTTTACAGTCTGTCACTTCTTGCATGGTCCTTGACTCACACTAACTCCAAACTCCAGATCAGACCTGATTCAAAATCTTCTAACCTTCCTTTTTTATTTATTTATTTGTTTGTTTGTTTTTTGCATCTTGTGCTGAGATTAGGTTAAAACTAATTTCTGCTCACCAGGCCAAAAGTGAAAGTCACATTTTATCCGCTTTGCCTTTGTTGTTCTACTTCACTTTTCTCCATTTCTAAAGTTTAAAGCCACATGTTTGCAAATTTATAAAGCAAATCGAGCTGAAATATTCATGGTGTTTTGAATGGAGTTTTAGGTTCCTCCTGCATTAAACAATCAGCTTTCCGAACTGTGGAGCAACCCATCTTTTCTTCCAAACACTAACACAGACATAGTGCTACCACATCAAACCTTCGTAACATATTTAATTCTGATTCTTTTGTGTCCTCTGTCCTCTTTTCTTTCATTTCACTCACCTCCCTCCTCCATTGTGCTTCTCTCCTCCTCTCTCCTCCTCTGCTCATCTGTCAGGCATGCTTTCCTTCCTCCCCTCTGCTCCTCCCGTGCATTCCCCTGAGGTTTTCCTCACAGACTATAGAACACACATCTCTGTGTAGACTTTTATTTATTTATTTATTTTGTTTTTTAACCCTTCACTACATTTTTTTCCCTCATCTTTTTTTTCTAATTTTCTACGCTCCGCAGCATCACCACCAAGCTGGAGCGTGCCTTGGAGAAGGTGGCGCCCTTGCTGAGGGAGATCTTTGTGGACTTTGCGCCCTTCCTGTCCAGGACGCTGCTGGGTAGCCATGGGCAGGAACTGCTCATAGAAGGTACAGGTGCTGTACACGGCTCCTTTTTCTCTAACTGGCGTCTCTCTGTGGAGTCTCCTCATTCACTGTCCCTCACTGCGGTGTTTGTAAGAGAAAGAAGTGAGTGAATGAACGGAGGTGTGATGGTGTGACAGAGAGAGAGAGAGAGAGTGAGTGAGTGTCTTTGAGCTGGCTGCTTCACTCATTCGTCAAAAGGTACGAAGTCGGTATTTCGCACTACTTTGAACTAGCTAGTCAGGTGTGTCGTATTTTTAGATGAGCTTATGATGACTTTTAGACTCACTTTTATTGCAGATTGCGCTCGGCGTGTCGCAGTCATCCCTCTCCCACCTGCTTCCTGGCGTCCTGTTTTTGTAATCCACTGTCTCAGTGTTGATCTCTTCCTCCTCCTCCTCCTCCTCCTCCTCCTCCTCCTCCTCCTCCTGCTGCTCCTCTCTCCTGCCTGATCCTTTCCTCTGCTGTTTGTTCCTGTCTTTTCTGTGGCATGCTTTTTATAAATCTGACTATGGTGACTGTATACAATAGTAAAAAAAACAAAACCACTGACACTACAGTGTCTCCTTTGATGGTATTTTTCTGCCTTGCAGAGGTGTGTGTGCTTGTGCGTGTGCGTGTGTGTGTGAGTGCGCGTGTGTGAGAAAGTAAGAGAGAGAGAGACTCCTGACGGTGCTCCGTGTCTCTGTGCTGCAGGTCTGGTGTGTATGAAGTCGAGCACATCCGTAGTGGAGCTTGTAATGCTGCTCTGTTCTCAGGTGGGTAAACTCCCGCTTCTCCGTCTCCTCACACTTCCCACTGGATCAAATGTAAAACTGTCACATTTCGAGCCGATCCTGACACTTTGCAGTTGATCTTGTTGTCGTTTTTCCACCACTTGTGACCATCAGAGTTCAGTGCAGGGAAGCCGAGGCAGTGTTGACCTGCTGTGAATCATGTGTGACGATGTAATGATTGCGAACGTGGTGAAATACAGCTTAAATACAGCGTAATAGGAACTTTCCATGTAGGTCACGTGTACCTAGCTATCAAAAAATGAATACATCACAAAAGCAGCGCTAATCAATGAGCGCAGGAATCTGTCATTCATTCGTCTCCCTTCTGTCAAAAGTCAGCGACTCAAGTTTCCGTCAAGAATTCTCCAAAGACAGAGTGAGACTCACCGTTACAGAGCTTTTCCTCAGGCGGCATCGGTGAACGATTTTCTTTAAAGTTATGAAGTTTGTCTCCCTTCCGCTCCGTCTTTTGTTGGATTCCGGCCTCTCACCCCTGAAGAGCCCTCCGGTTCTCCGCTCTCGAGTCCCGCCGCGGCGTTCTTTTCTCGTCTCTCTTCTTTTCGGACACGTCTTCACTCGTGGAGCCAGTCACCTCTGCTTTTCTGGTCAATTTTAACCGGGTGCTTCAGCCGCGGCTGCTTTCATCTCCCGTCGCTCCTCACACACACACCGCCCTCTCCTCTCACCACTCCCTTTTCCCTTCCCGTCTCCGGCGCTCCTCTGGGCGGCTGCTCGTCAGCATGTATAGTATTACCGCCGGCTCCGGCCTCGTCTGCCATTAGAGGCCCGAGAGAGCGAACCCTAGCCCAGAAATCGATCCCGCGGAAGGGAGGATGTAACAGGAGACGGTCCCACGTGTCCTTGACGGCCTTAAGAGCCCAGTGCAGCTAATGGAGCTCTGATAGTTGGAGGCTTTCAGCAGCACTCTCATCCTGCTCCACTTTCAGACGCTCATGCGACACGTTCACTTATTGCGGGTCTCTATTCGTTGACGCTCGGAGCTATTGGGGTGTTTTCTCGTCCTCGTTCTGAGTGCCGTACACTGTTTGCACCACGTCAAGTATATTGAGCTGCTCATTTGTTTTAATACCTTTTTATATTGACTGAGTGATTTTTTTTTTTTTTTGATCTGCCTTGAAAAATATAACGCTTTTCACCTAAGCGCCAATATTTATATATTTACATAATAACATTGCACTCAACCGTTTTTCTTTTGTTTGTTTGTACGTTCGTGCTTCAGAGACTCATTTTCCAACAAAAAAAATGTATTTAATCGGCTCTGCCAGCCATGATTCAGAACACTGATTTCCACGCGTCTTTCCCATTTTTTTCAGGAGTGGCAAAACTCCATTCAGAAGAACGCCGGACTGGCCTTCATCGAGCTCATCAACGAAGGAAGGTAATCCATCACGCCAAACCACCGCAGCGTGTGCGGTTCACACACGGTAGCACTAATACTGTCATCAGTGCTTAACAGCTAATGGGAGTGATACAGGCCTAATGAGGGCCTTGCTAGGATAACCGCACAGTGCCATGTGCGTTCAGCGGGAAGCCCAACCATTAGACTGCAATTAAGCTTACGTCTGACTGTGCCGGTCTAATTTCAGTGCCTGTAATCCAGCTGGGTTTTTTTTTTTTTTTTCAACTTTGTTTATTGGAGTGTCTGTATAAAAGACAAGAGAAAATTAAAACAGAGCGTATGGATTAAAAAGAAGACGACGATGCATGCAGGCTGTGTTATTGCCTTCCTCTTCCTGTCAGACTCCTGTGCCACGCCATGAAGGATCATATTGTGCGCGTGGCCAACGAAGCGGAGTTCATCCTGAACAGGCAGAGAGCGGAGGATGTGCACAAGCACGCCGAGTTTGAGGTACGCACGCGAACGTCGCCCGCGCTCCCCGTTTGTCAGTAAAGTCAGATTATGCCCCTTTTTGTGATGCTGTCTGGTTTTCCTCCCAGTCTAACTGCGCCCAGTACGCTGCTGACCGGAGAGAGGAGGAGAAGATGTGCGATCACCTCATCAGCGCCGCCAAGCACAGAGATCACGTGACGGCCAATCAGCTGAAACAGAAGATCCTCAACATCCTGACCAATAAGCACGGAGCGTGGGGGACGATGTCGCAGAGGTGAGACGGGCGTTTTCCACGTGACCCTGCAGATTCCGACAGAGTGAATAAATGTGAAGCTTCATGAAGCAACAAATCAAGACTTACTCAACTGTCACAAACCACTGCGCTCACACTGAGTTGTTTCCTGACCTGGTAGCTGCCTCGCAGCGCTGTGTGACTGATCTCCTTCGTTTAGCACATCCGCATGCACGCATTAAATCTGCGATTGCCTGTTATCCAGGTCTGCCTCCAGGCTGGCAGCTTTTCTGAGAACATGTGCTGAAACTCCCAAGACATGTGACGTAAAACATCTGAAGCTCGTCTTCTTCACGTCAGGACGCTTCACTCGGAGAACACATGCTCTTTAATTAAATTCCATTCTGAGTTCTCCATGTCTGAGGATATTCTTAACTTTAAATGAATAAACTTGTACTTTAGATCTTGTTTTCTTTATTAAAAGTTTTGCTTCTGCAGAGTTCCTGAATTTATTAGTTGTTTTTTTACTCTCAGTAAAAAAGCAGGTTATTGCCGTGTCAAGAGATCAAACTTTGTCCTTTATTACAGTAACGAGGAACCTTTCTGCTGCAGGAAATTAGTTTCGGGAGCTGCTGGCAGTAATGTCAAATGCAGCTTTAGGATCTGTCAACTTTCCCTCACGCCCATTAGGATGACCTATCATTTGCGCCTCCTTTTTTGTGTCCGCAGTCAACTGCATGACTTCTGGCGTTTAGACTACTGGGAGGACGATCTGAGGAGGAGACGGAGATTCGTGCGAAATGCCTTCGGGTCGACGCACGCCGACGTGTCGCTCAAAGCCCTGGAGGATTACGGTCAGTAATGTGACCCAACTCAAAGTTTTCCCTCTCAGTAAACTTCCGCTTTATGCATATTCTTCTAAAAATACCCTCATCCACACACACACACACACACACACACAGGGACGGAGGAGGAGGAGGAGGAGGGTCCCAAGTCGAAAAAGAATTTCCGCAGCCAATCCGTGGTGGCCCAGAATCCGGAGGCGGAGCTAATGCTGGAGGGAGACGACGACGCCGTGAGCCTGCTGCAGGAGAAAGAGATCGATAACCTCGCCGGTGAGATCCACACACACAAAAAGAACCAAAGACACACACACACACACACCGCATTGCAGTTGAACTAAAGAGTACGCTATTTATGACTTCTGTTTTTAGTCCGTTTCCGTCCAAGACTTTTTACCTCCAAAGGCAAGTCGAACATTCGAAAGTTTCGCAGCTCCACTAACCATCCAGCTGATTAATCCGGCTGGAGAAGACGAATCCATAATCTACTAAAATCTGATCTTAGTGGAAAACCCTAAACATCCCGTATACTCCAGAGTTTTCTCTGTTTTTCACAAAAGCACAAACAAAAAGGAAATGATTGAAACTAACATGACGGTGCTCAAATCTGCTGCTGGGTGATCTCCTGTGTGTGTGTTCAGTGCTGCGGTGGGATGTTATTAATCCGCTCATCGCCCTTTAGGCCCGGTGGTTCTCAGCACTCCTGCTCAGCTGGTGGCGCCGGTGGTGGTGGCCCGAGGGACTCTGTCCATCACCACCACGGAGATCTACTTTGAGGTCGACGAGGACGATCCAACATTCAAGAAGATGGACGCCAAAGTGAGAGAAAACGTCTTTTTTTTTTTTTTTTAAAGCTGACGAATGCACAAAAACAGAAATACTTGAATTCCCTTCCACGGTTGTTATGCTAGCTTTTCGCCGGTCTTACACTTAAGATATATTTTTCACAGTTTTAATGCTTGTTTTTGAGTCATTCTTTCATATTTTCGGGGGGGGAAATGATCTTTACTGTCCATCTCAACAGGTGTTGGCCTACTCAGAGGGTCTGCATGGCAAGTGGATGTTCAGTGAGATCCGGGCGGTCTTCTCTCGACGTTACCTGCTGCAGAATACAGGACTGGAAGTCTTCATGGCAAACAGAAGTGAGTCATTTATAGAGTCTGTCAAGCTGAAACTGGAAAGCTCTTTCATGAATATGATAAAGACTTTATTCATCTCAAAGGAAATGTATTTGTTTAACCGCTGTGGGCATGTTTATATCGAAAAACTAACCAGTAATATAGGAATTAGATGCGCATCGGTCAAGATTAACGGCACAAACAAAGTATTTTCTTCAAAGTTCTGCCTCATTATGGCTCAAATAAATATATTGTTTCGTCACAGCTAAAGGCAAATGAGTGATTAATCCAGTATTTCACACATGTTCTCTGTCGTGTCTTCCCTCCAGCGTCGGTGATGTTTAACTTCCCCGACCAGGCCACGGTCAAGCGGGTGGTGTACAGCCTCCCCCGGGTGGGAGTGGGAACGAGTTACGGCCTGCCACAGGCCAGGTAAACACCCGGCTCAGAGGCACTGATCAGGCTTGACGAAGCGAATTGTATTTCATCGTGTGTTCCTGTGTCAGGCGGATTTCCTTGGCCACTCCCCGTCAGCTCTTCAAATCGTCCAACATGACGCAGCGCTGGCAGAGGAGAGAGATCTCCAACTTCGAGTACCTCATGTTCCTCAATACTATCGCAGGTATATGAGTTTAACAAGCTCTCATCCAGTACTGTGCATCCAGTCCTTGAAACATTGTTTAAGCTTTTTATTGCTCAAACTCACAAGAAAATCAGATGTATGTTTTTTTTTTTTTTTTTCCATTTCAAGCATTGAAGCACTTTTCTTCCTGTGTGATGCGGAGTGTTTCTGTTGTTCTGGCTTGGAGATGTTAGTAATGTGACCTTGTTGGTTTGAACTGACAGTTTCTATCGTGCCTTTTATTTTTTTTATTCCTGCTCATGGCCGATCTATAGGAAACTCTAAAAAAAATACTTAGACAGAAAAGAGGAGTCAATGAGACTGAAAACTTTGAGTCTTGAATGAACAGATAAGGCCAGTGATAATTAACTTCCTTTAAGTCACGTGGATATATCACTCTGGGTATATGAGATGTGGACGTGATCTGCAGAACAACCTGGTTCCTCATAAATCTGTGAATGTCTTTTACACTTGTACAGAAGCAACATTTGTAAACCATGTAAATGTGTGATTTCACATTCCCTTGGATTTTTGTGTTTATTTTTGCCCTGTAGGGAGAACCTACAATGATTTGAACCAGTACCCGGTCTTCCCCTGGGTCCTGACCAACTACGATTCAGAGGAGCTCGATCTCACTCTGCCTGGAAACTTCAGAGACCTTTCCAAGGTGAGAGCGCTCGGACACACGGCGCCTTTTTTCTAAGGAATTGCACGTCTTCCGCATGAACGTGTTGCGAATCCAAATGATTTTTAAAATGCAGGTTAAGCAGTGTGACCTATTGCACGCCACCAAGGCCGAGGAGCAGTCTCCCATGTCTGAATTAACACCAAATACTAAACCTTGAAACATTTTTTTATGCTGATAGTTTGGAAAAAATAACATTAAATGCATCTAATTCTTCATTCTTCACCTTCCAGCCGATTGGTGCGCTGAATCCCAAGCGAGCGGCGTTTTACGCGGAGCGCTACGAGACGTGGGACGACGACAGCGCGCCTTCGCACCACTACACAACCCTGTACTCCACTGCTCATTCAACACTGATGTGGATGCTCAGAATAGTGAGTGCCGACTCAAAGTCCGGCCTTCAGGAGAGTTTTCACCGCGTGCTGAATGAATGTCTCCGCTTGTGCGCCCGCAGGAGCCCTTCACCACGTTCTTCCTCAATGCTAACGATTGTAAGTTCGACCATCCGGAGAGGGCCTTCTCTGGCATCGGCCGTGCGTGGAGGAACTGTCAGAGGGACACGGCCGACGTGAAGGCGAGCACAAAGCTTTTATTATTAGTTTTATAAACTCTATAACCCAGTGAAGTTGTCGGTCATTTGAAATTTGAAATGCGTCATCGTAACTTTTGTGAATGAATGAATTTTCTGTTTGTGTCGAACAGGAGTTGATCCCAGAGTTCTACTACTTGCCAGAGATGTTTGTCAACAGCAACGAGTACGAACTCGGGATGCGCGACGACGGCGTCCCCGTGTGTGACGTGGAGCTTCCAGCCTGGGCCAAGAAGCCGGAGGATTTCGTCCGCATTAACCGCATGGTGAGAGAAACAACCTCACAAGCTCTAAAATGCAGAATTATGCAGATTTTTTTTGTGTGTGTGTGTTTCCATTGAATCCACTGAATGGATTCTGAACTTTTCTCCACCTCTGTGCAGGCTTTGGAGAGCGAGTTTGTGTCGTGCCAGCTTCACCAGTGGATCGATCTAATATTTGGCTACAAACAGCGAGGGCCGGAAGCAGTCCGAGCTCTCAACGTGTTCAACTTCCTGTCTTACGAGGGAGCGGTCAACCTGGACAATCTGGAGTCTGTGCAGCGGGAGGCGAGTTTCTCTGAAAACTCGTCACAATCATCACTTTCACAAAGCAACACATGCTTCCAGCGCCTGTTCTCTTCACAATCAGCATTAAGAAGGATATTTGATAATCTTATTTCTACTGTAACGTTTTAATCCCTTCTCCGACTGCAGGTTATGGAGACCCAGATTCAAGTCAGTGGTCAGGTGCCGTCCCAGCTGCTGATCGAGCCACACCCTCCTCGCTCCTCCGCCATGCACCTGGTGAGAAACCCTCGGCAGCGTCAGCCCAGATTCAGCCGAACGTTTCATTTACTCAGGTTTAAGGAAATTAAAGCATCTGCAGCCACAAAGCACACCTCAGTTAATGAGAAGTATAGCTTTCACTATTTCCTTCCGTAGTCTTTATATTTAGAGTCTGATTTGCATGTTTCTTCATGGTTCTTGTTCTAAAAGGCAACAGGATGCGGTGTTGAAGACGTTTCATGTCTTCAACACGTTACGTCCGGTTGCTTTTTGAATCAGGAAATGTGGATGCTGTGATCCGGACGACTGAGAGTCTTCCCAGGCGTCTCAGCTCTCGTCTCCCACCAGCAGTTAGCGGCTCTCACATGAGAACCATGTGGGACGTCGTTACATACGGAGGCGTATGTAACGACGTCTTGGCCTCTCCGCCCTCCCTGCTGCCTCGAGCGGCACGAGGCCTCCGTGTCTCGACACCCGAGCCTTCCATGTCAACCCAAACCCCCCCACCACCCCCCGAACCAACCAGCGCCTCCACCCCCCCTCCCGGGCCTAGAGCCACCCTCAGTGTGTGTACCTACTCTGACCCTGGGCTCCCACTAATATACCTTCTCCCCTCCCTCCCTTTGTCCCATCTGTTCTGTCTCTCCCCCCCTCCTTTGTCTCCATCTCCCCAACCCTTCCTCCCCCCAAACCTCCTCCTCTCGCTCTGCCCTTGTCTCTCTCTCTCTCTCTCTCTCTCTCTCTCTCTCTCTGTCTGTCTCACCAGTGTTTCCTTCCCCAGAGCCCTCTGATGTTTAAGGATCAGATGCAGCAGGACGTCATCATGGTGCTGAAGTTCCCCTCCAACTCCCCCGTCACGCACGTGGCGGCCAACACGCTGCCGCACCTCAGCATACCGGCCGCCGTCACCGTCACGTGCAGCCGGCTGTTCGCGGTGAACCGCTGGCACAACACCGTCGGTGAGCTCCGAGGCGAACGAGCGTGTTGAACTCAATCCAAGCTTACGAGTCTTTGAGCTGCATCTTGTTTGAACTGATTCGCTTTTTTTAAGTCTTGATGTGAGGGTTTGATTCCGAGTTGGAGCATGGAGGGCATCCGTTTAATGAAACAAACACACGGAGCAGCTTCTCTTCTTACTGGTCCACGCTCTGTGTGTTAATTATGAACTGCATTAATGACCGCATTAGCATAAAAGCTGGCTTTAATTAATCATGGTAATGTAATTATGGTAGATCAAGTGATTATTGCTAAGGATTACTATCAGGGCTTCCATCGGGAGTGTGTTCAACCAGGCGATCTCGTGCAAGCCGGCTGAGTTTTTCCCTTCATGTTGATTTGATATCATATCTCTGGACCCTCTAGGCCTCCGCGGCGCTCCGGGGTACTCCCTGGAACAGGCTCATCATCTCCCCATCGAGATGGACCCTCTTATAGGTGAGTGTGCGCGCACCTGCACAGCGCACGCTTTTGTCTTCGGCTCCTCTAATAACACTGAAACCGCTGCCCTTTTTTTTTTCTTTTTTATTTAATGTGCAGACATAATAATCCTAAATGACAGTATCTGTTGTAATTGCAGCCAGCAGTAATAATGTTATGGATGTAATTTTCTGTAATCAGATGATGGGGGGGGCAGCCGGGTCGCTGGGGGGGGGTTGAAGTCAGTGCATCACGTGACACACTGGGGATTTATACACATATATTGCTGCAAACAGGACTAACTGCTCATAAATGACTGACCTGAGGGGCGAATTACGAGAGCGGCTCAGAGTTCATGAGACGGGCAATTAACTGTGTTGTGTCTGCATCAACATTTCCGTGCAGCAAATAACTCAGGCGTGAACAAGCGTCAGATCACCGACCTGGTGGACCAGAGCATCCAGATCAACACCCACTGCTTTGTGGTCACCGCTGACAACCGCTACATCCTGGTCTGCGGCTTCTGGGACAAGAGCTTCCGTGTTTACTCCACAGAAACCGGTTAGTTTTTCTATTATTTATAAGATCTCCACGGGAGAGTGTGGTGAAGACGTCCTCCTGGCTGGGAAGGCTTTTCTTTTAGACTCCTCATTGAAGTTGGAATTTAAAATTCTGTCACAAATCTTGCTCTGCATGTTTAGAAGAGATTTGCGGCGTGCAGTGAATCTCTGGGTTTGTCAGAGATTTCTTTAGCGTTGGTGTTTGTGGGTTTCTTTGCTGTGGGAACAGAAGCACAAACACGAAATGTCTTCGTCCCTCCTCTCCGCAGGGAAGCTGACCCAGATCGTCTTCGGCCACTGGGACGTGGTGACGTGCCTGGCTCGGTCGGAGTCGTACATCGGAGGCGACTGCTACATCGTGTCCGGCTCCAGAGACGCCACGCTCCTCCTGTGGTACTGGAGCGGACGGCACCACATCATCGGGGACAACCCCAACAACAGTGAGTGTCGACACGCCAGGGACGGCGTGCGTGCGCGCGCCGCCGTGGTGTGTGTTAATGCGTCTCTCCTGTGTCTCTACCTGTGTTATTCCCAGGCGACTACCCGGCGCCCAGAGCGGTGCTGACGGGGCACGACCACGAGGTGGTGTGTGTGTCCGTCTGTGCAGAGCTGGGGCTGGTCATCAGTGGAGCCAAAGGTCTGTCTGTCCAATGACATGTTTAACCCTATAAAATACATTTTAAATATCTCGTATAATTATTTTTAACACTGTATGCCTGAATAAAATCTTTGACGCCATCCTCCTCTCCCCCCCGCCCCCCTGCAGAGGGCCCCTGCCTGGTCCACACGATCACAGGGGACCTCCTGCGGGCCCTGGAGGGCCCGGAGCTGTGCCAGCGGCCGCGCCTCATCTCGGTGTCCAGCGAAGGACACTGCATCATCTACTACGAGAGAGGCCGCTTCTGCAACTTCAGCATCAACGGAAAGCTTCTGGCACAAATGGAGGTCAACGATTCCACACGGGTACGCTGCGCTGATCGCTCGGCTTTAATCGCCATATTGGAGCGATTGCCCTTTTGATGTACTCGCAAACCGTGGAACCGACGGCGTTTCCACGCGACGGATACATCACGGCCGCCTCTCTGCACTCCTCAGGCGATCCTGTTGAGCAGCGACGGGCAGAACCTGGTGACGGGAGGCGATAATGGAGTGGTGGAGGTGTGGCAGGCGTGCGACTTCAAGCAGCTTTACATCTATCCGGGCTGCGACGCCGGCATCCGCGCCATGGACCTGTCACACGACCAGAGGTAGAACAGGGCGGCCGCCATCGGGAATAGCTGATTTTCTTAACAGGACCAGAGAAATTACTCCAATCATGTCACAGAAATTAGTTTAATAGAGATGTTTTAACACATGCAGCCAAAAAAAAGAAAAAAAAAAGTTTCATCAGTTTGCTTCACACTCATATCATCTGTCCATCGATCAGGGCCGCTGCACACAGGGTCAGGAGTTTATTACAAGGCAAATACATTTTTCTGAAACACTCATATTCACACATGCAGGCAAGTCGGATTCTCGAATCAAGCGTTTCCTGATTTTGGACTGTGGGAGGACATAACGTGGCATTGATGTCATCCTCTGTGTTTCCTGCCTCCAGGACTTTGATCACCGGCATGGCGTCCGGCAGCATCGTGGCTTTCAACATAGACTTCAACCGCTGGCACTACGAG
Source organism: Salarias fasciatus (assembly GCF_902148845.1). NCBI lineage: Eukaryota > Metazoa > Chordata > Actinopteri > Blenniiformes > Blenniidae > Salarias > Salarias fasciatus. Next base: position 16,434,572 of record NC_043754.1, read on the forward strand.
CACCAGAACAGGTACTGAGGCGGACGGCGTGAGGACGAGGAGGACGGAGAGGGGGCGGAGAGGAGGTGGTGCTTTCTGCCGTGTGTCAGCGACACGGGGAAACCACGGGTACCGAGGCGGGAGGAGAGACGAGTAGCCGACCTTAGGCTCTATTCCCCTGTGAAGTTCACTTGATTCGAGGACGCAGCCGCGCTGGTGGAGACGGCCTCCTCTGTGCATACGCGTGTGTGTGTGTGTGTGTGAGTGTGTGTGTGTGTAAAGCCACACAGACATATAATACCCAGAAGATACACACCAAAACCTGCTTGTAAAATAGAAAGACTGCAGTGAGGAGGGAGAGAGCAAGTGGAGGTCGATCGCAGTCGCACCACCCGCCGGACTGCTGTTTCCCGCTCCTGGCACCATTGATTCTTCACAGATAACTTCAGCTTTGTTTTAATTTCTCTTTTTTTTAAACTCTTCTTAAATTTACATTTCCAGCTTTTTAATTGACGGGATCTTCAGTCGGGGTCACATTTGTGTGCACAATTGATTAAATCACCTTTCGATGTGTCCAAACAGATTAGAAATGTCCAGATATGAACCAGCCCCACCCACGACTTTAAAACCGGTGCTATTGGCTTAACCTTAAATTCACCTCTGGAGAAAAAAACAACCTGGGGTTATAATTTCATGTTGTTTCCTTTCTAACGTTTCTTTTCTTTTACCCTGAGCGGAGTTCTGATCTGATTTCTTTGTAAATAAGGCTCTGCTTCCTTCAGAGTCGACACTTGTTCTTTCACTACACAAACTGCGCTTATCACCTTTAATTTATTAATGACTTGCTGTATGTAAAATACTGTGTAATAATTATAACGTCGACAAGACTGATGGTAATAACGGTGGTGGTGTGGAGGACGGTGATTGTTTTTGCCCGAACAAGGTGAATGATAAAGATTTGTAGCCATCGCCACCAAGGACGACCACCACAAGACTGACATGATTTCCTTTGTATATTCGGTGATTGTTTTGTCAAATATGTACATATAGTCTTGGTTCAGGCTTGTTGGGAGACTTAAATCAGCTGAATGAGACTGGAAGCGCAAAGGAAACCTTCACTTACCCACATTTGTTGATTATTTAAAAAGAAAAAAAAAGAGAATCAAATCAATGTAAAAGTTTGTTTTGTATTTGCACTTTGCACCAATCACATATCATTATTTATTAGCTTGGTTCTTTCTGGTCGGCTGCCATTTCGTTTAGGTCCATTTTCCTACGGGATTATTTGTGCATTGATGTTTGTATTTAAAGCGTTGAGCTCATGTGTGATTCTAAGTTTTACAACCTCACAGTTGTAAGCAATATCATGATTCTGTAGCTGATAGAGGCGAGAGGGCGGGCGGCGAGAGGATGAAATGTGAGATGATGTACCGTATGTGTGAAGCCATCTTGATCAAATGCGCACATGCACATACTCTATCGACAGGTTCAAACTTACGTATCCAAAAAAAAAGGTTAAATATTTTTGGATCTATGAAACCCTAAAAACTATTGTATTCATGTTTTATTGCAAAGATGTAAAATATGACATGTGTGAGTTGGAAAAAAAAAAAAATCATGATAAGAAAAATAAAATATGCAAAGAATTTGATGACTTGACTTCTTATTGGTAACGGACGCTGGTTAACTGAAAGATACTTCTGTGTGACTGTGAGACATCAAGAACATCTCGTTTAACTTCAGTATGACATGAATCTTATGTTTACATCTTATGAAGAAATCACAAATCCATTCAGCTCCAGAGTCCCTAATAGTTTTGCATTTTTTGTGCTTTAATCAACCAAAAGCTCATTTATCTAACCAGACTCTGGTGAAACGCCAGGAAACAAATGCTTACAAACTAAACTGAGGATGAAGCTGCAGCTAAAGAAGAAGAAGATGATCCACCGAGTCCCCAAGAGGAGAAATGCTGTAAGGAGGGTGATCGTACATTTGCTCCTTTTATGGTATTTTGCCGATTTATATCCAGGTACATCTGTTTGCAGCCGGGTTTCCTCCCACTGTGTTTTAGATTAGATGAGTTGAGCCTTCTTGAGTTTTGTGTTGTTTGTCAGTGTCAAATAAAACTCCGTCCCACAGAACTGATGTATTTTGAAGAGGGGCAGACGCCGCTTCGGCTTTAAGCAGATCAGCCGACATGCGATTTGACAGGCGAGAGGAGGTAATCCGTCACGCCGGCGGATCCCTGTCAGGACCCGAACTTCGCCCTGTAATTTACGCCCCGTTTGACCTGCTGTGTCGTGTGGCTGCCTGTCGCAGGGAGCCCGTCTGTCAGCCGTCAACTGCGACCTTCGCTTCGTTCTCACCTTCACAAACCTGCACGGCTCCGGTCGGACGTGACCGTGGAGCACTCCGTGCACCGGTTTCACCTCTCAGGCCCAAATCTTTGCACATGGGCGGTTATTTCTGAGCAAAGCAGTGTTCTTTAATTTTTGTTCTGTTGACCTACGGATACACAGCATATGGAGACATACAGTACAAATCCTCTCTGCAATGCAGCAAATGGAAACAAGTACAGTTCAAGAGATGGAAAAGAGGAGGGAAGATAATATTTCCTCGTTATGATTTTTTTCCCCCCTGCAGAGGGGAAACTGCTCATCTCGTTCATTTGTCTTAATTTTGGAAGAACGGCTCAGAAGGGCCTCCTCCCTTCCACCCCTCCAGACTTCTTCATCACGCGGTGAGTCTCAGTACATCTTCCTCGTTTCTATGCAAATCAGACGGACGCTCCGGCCTCGCTGGACCGTCCAGATTATAATCTGCATGCATGGGGTTGATGCGCCGTGCTGACATCTCTGTTCTCTCCATGTCCTCATGCTCGGGCCTCCCTCAGGTGGAGAGGGAGGAAATGGTTGACCTCTGGGACGAGATGCTGCATATCTCCATGTTGGTGAAGGAGCTCCCGCCCTCGCTGCTGCAGTCCGGCACCGACGAGGACGAGGAGATGATGTTCTTCAGCCTGTGGAGGGAAATGATGAGCAGCGTCAGCAGGAACAGCAGCAGGCCGAGGAAGAGCCACACGTAAACGTAAACGTTGCCCTGATGTCCCGGGGAGGAGGCGGCGGCGGCGGCGGCCGCCGACGTGGAGGCGGAAGTCGGGGAGAATCTGAGGAAAGTCCCGTTGTCTGCCGCAGACACTCCAGTGTCATTGTGGTCCACCAGCGGGGCGTCCATCCCTGACGGCGTTGGAGGGAACAGACAGACAGATGTGTGAGGTTAATTGCGAGGCTGCAGACGCACAGCGTTCATTATCTGAATAAGCCGCTGGTTAAAGTTCTGTTCTGTGTCTTGCTGACGCTGTCAGAAATGTGGTGTTTCCCCTTCAGGATGCCTGCTGACACTCCGGCTCTCACCCACGTCCTCACACACCCTCCTAGCAGCCTTGGCTGCAGATTAGAAGGAAAACAAATAGCGATTCTGCTCTTATGATTTCAGGCCGGCGTTTCACTTCAGAAGGCGAACACGCTTCTATCAACTAACAGTAGCAAACAGTACTCATTTATTCTGGGCCTCCCGGAACAGCAGATGGGGATTTGGGAAAACTTAGAACCACCAAATTGGCTTACACATGGTGTTACTGACACACAGAAGAAATACTGCAGAGCCCCGAGTCACAGATGAGCAACTTTGATCCTTCTGAGGGCCTCAGAAAATTTAATTATAGAGCCAGAGAGCTGAAATATGACCAAGAGCTTAGATTAGGGTTTTTGTTTCACCTTAAAATCATCTAACATTGCTGTAAACAGTATTTACAATGGTCACATGGCTCAATCATTAGTACTATTACCTGTAAAGCTAATTGATTTATTTTTCTTGCTTGAGGAATATGATTTGCTTTTCGTTTTATGATATATTCATTATTGTACAAAATGCATACAGGGAAAGTGTAAACAAGCTAACCTGGTTGGAGCTAAGTGAATAATTCTAATGGTGCAATCAGAAAAAAAAAAAAGTTGAATCTTAGAAACAGTTTGACAGTTTGAGTTCACAGAGAAGAGACTGGCAGCTTCATGTTTGCACCAGCAGGGGGCGCACTTGCCCCGCCGAGCCCCTGCCTGCCTCTGAGCCTGAGGCTGTACAGTTGAGAAATGAAGGCGTCCTTATCAGATGAAATTAAACTCCTCATAATCAGCTTTCACAAAGACAGCTGAGAGCCGGTCCTCCTCCACAGTGTATTAACTCTGATAATAACGCTTCGTCACAAGTGTCTGCCACGGACTGGGAGATACGAGAGAGAGAGAGAGAGAGAGAGAGAGAGAGCATCGTCTGATCAGAAGACTCAGAGTCTGAATCAGAGGGGGACATGAGTCGACATGAGGCTTGTGTTGTATTGGGTTGAACCGGCCTTGTGTCTTGACCTGATCTTTGTCCGTGGAGAACGACTCTTCAAACTGAGGCACTGACGCATTAAGTTTAACCAGGACGGCAGCAGGAGGTCACCGCACTGCAGGAGGTCACCGCTCAGGCTTCACCTCATCATGTTCATCTCTTCCCTACTAATTATTACTTATGCCAACAGAGGTCACTTTAGCTGTTAAAAGATTGGTTATTCTGAGGCCTGCGTGTGTGAACTGTGCGTTCTTCCTTCTCTTGTCATCAGCCGGGATCAACCTCAGGCCAAGATGACTTTGAGTTGGAAAAACAAAAGTGTTAAAGAGGATGGAAGGATGGATTTAGATGAACAAAAGCTGCTGTGGTGAGTGAAAAAAACTGAACCTGTTTCTCTCAACTCTCTGTTCAGGCGAACTTTCCTTCTTCGAAACTGGTAATCTCCCTCACCAGTTTCTTATGATTGCATCTTAAACTGTCACCATTCTGCACATTATTTCATTTTTTCGTAAACTTTTATGTGAAGTTTGCTGGAAAAGTCTGTCTCCAGTCTATGTATTCCCTCCGTCTGACTCTGTTTTCCTCTTGGATGGTGCGTTTGACGGGAACTCTGCTCTCTTTAGTTTTCAGCCCAGCGTAGCTTCGGGGAGACGCTGCATAATGAGGAGAGATTATTTAGGCTGAGATCTCATAACCGAACTCCGTGTTTCCTTTATCAAATGTTCCCATTGGCTGTCCCAGCCAAATGAAAAAAAAAACAAAAAAACGGTCACCCTGCTTTATTTCTTTTTAGGGGATACTGTCTCTTTCTTTCTTTTAATGAATGTATTGATGCCCGCTGCACAGACGTTGCCCTTTCCTCCATCTGCTGCCTCCCTGCAAAGTACCTGCTCCGTCGTTTGTCTCTGCCAGCACCAATTCATCAACAGGAATGGTGTTTATTTCCCCCCTGAAATGATCTGACCATCTGGATCTCTGGTGTTTTAACCACATTTGAGAGCTCCGGCTGTAATTTCATAACTCTGAAAATCTATTTATGCCCGTCTGAAGCGTCCCTGGATGAGACGCCGTCCCCCCGGCCTGCTGACCTGTCCTCGGGTTGTTCCCCCCTCCTCCTCCTCCTCCTCCTCCTCCTCCTCCTCCGACACCTCCTCATCTTATCAGCGTGTCGCTGTCTTTCCAGCCTACTCGCTCCCGCTCCGTATAGGTTTGGTGTCATTAATGATATGTTGTTTTGAAATTGTGATCAGCCTCGTTCATTGTGAGCTGAAGTGGCTGATAATTGTGCTTAATGATGCTTTTTGTATCCAGGCAACAAGGTACGCTCCGCTCTTTTTCAAGCTAATCTACTTTAAGAGGGCAGACCGTGCAGTCCTGCTGAGTCTGAAGAGGTTAGACACACACACACACACACACACACACACACACACACACACACACACACACACACTCGCCTACTCACAGTAAATACCGGTGGTTTCAGTGGGATTAGCTGCAAATGTAACCATGTACCCCAAAAAAACAAGAAGGATCGATTGAGAGAATAATGTGTCTTAATTCTCTATGTGAGTTTTCAAGGTGTCTCGAGCACAGGTTAAACCATCCAGCCGTCCCTCAGTCTAATCATGCGTCCCTCCGCTTGACACATCTCATTCCCGACAGGGTGACCGGGGACTCGGAATATTGGGCCTTATGATTGTAGTCCATCACCAGCAAACGGATTGCATTCCACCTCCGACTGGCCAGGAGTCGTGTGCGTTTAGAGTTTCCTCCAAAGCAGCAGCACTCTGGCTTCACCGTCCATTTTCAGTTGCATGTGCAGAACCTTTACTGCGTTGAAAATTACTTTGGCTTCAGTTTATTTCTTCGCCACAGTAATTAAGTTAAATCTGTAGTTTTACTTCCATCAGTCACTATACAGCAAACATCTTCATTTCTACCTCAGTGAGGAACTGTACTTTTGTTAAATCTGAACTATACACATATTTCTGCTGGTATGAGCCAGATATGCTTTTTCATAAAATATCCATTTTAGTCACAGTTCATAGTTCGTATTTGTGGTGTGGTGAAGCAAACAAAGGGAAAGTTCACACCCGAGACCAGTTCATTTTCAATACTGGATCAAAAAAGAGAAAAAAAGCGTGTTGTTCAGCTGGTGTGACGCATATTTCTCTGACATAACATCTGCAACAAAGCTGCGTTCGGGGCTGCACTGCTGCTGTGCATGTGGGATAATTGTGATGATATTTTCACCTGCTAACAGCTCAATAACTTCTTAAAATAACATATAAAGGAGTCAAATCGGCAACAGAAAGCACGCTTCGGTGACAGTCTGCGGCCGCATGCCGGCTCGGTTCTCTCCGAGGTGGACAGTCCATGCCTCCTCGGGTCCCTGACGGTCCTCCTCCTGCGTGTGTGATGTGTTTCAGAGATCAGATGGAATCAGATGACACCTCCCAGTTCAGCAAATGCCAAGTTTCACCACCTGCTTTAATCCCAGCAGGGTGTCGTCAGTTTGCTTTGATTTATATAAATGAAAATGAGGTCTAACCTCTCGAAAACCATGCAGTAGGATTTCAATTTTTAGGGGATTTCCGTTTTCTCCTCCATGTGATGACTTTATGATTAACTTCCTCTAGGAGACACAAGTTTACTCTAGATTACTCTAAATCACTCATAACCAGGGATGGAAGTGACAAATCACCAATATGTTGCTGTAATGAAGAAGCGTTTAATGAACACTCTTCAAATTCACCCTTAATATTCACATAATCACTGACAGATTTCTTCTTTTAAAATCTTCTTTTCTACTTTTGTTTTGCATTGTGTCATTTTGTTATCAACCCTCTTTTTTTTGGAGAATGCAGCTGTTTTAAACATCTATCATTAAAAATCCAATTGAATGCAAAAAATAAAAAAAAAAATTCATCTACCATACTTTGAGTCATTTCCATGAAAACATGTTGTACTTTAGCTGGAGTCATCTTTACCAACAGAGCTTCTACCTGTAGTAATAATAATAATAACATTGCTCAGTGCTGTGTTGTTCAATGTTCAGTACTGACTGAGTTGTGTGTTTTCTTATGTGAGACCAGACTCTCCTCCACCGCGTCTCTACAACTGAGAGAATAGCTAACTAGCTGTCGAGGATCAATGTCTACTCTATTAGACCCAATAAGTGTTGTTTTCCAGCTCCGCTGGTAACACGGTTATCACGCAAACAGAATTACCAGAAAACACGCAACACAGCCTTCAGCGGCCGCTCAGGGTTCGATCGGTGGGACCAGGGAAAAACAGAAAAAGCATCACGTGGAATTATTTAAAAGGCCGATAACAACAGGGACACATGAATTCTTCATCGTGTTTGTCCAGCACTTCCCAGATCATACGAAGCCACAACATAGACTCCAGTTCGTCTTTTGTGGAGTTTGTACCTCCTTCTTTTGTCTCTGTTTCTGAGTCCTGATGTTATTTGCTCTTCAGTCCAACAGAAGCGCTGCTTTATCTTCTTTTTTTCTAAGCTGTGAGAACAATCAGTAGTATTTGTTTAACGCCACAGAAAAGCAGTTTTCACCTCAACATTTAATCTTCTATCGACTAGGTGGCTGGATTTGGTAACTCCCCAATAGTTATTGTGTCCTGTCAAATATTCTTTATTGGCCAAGTGAACATATTTGGTCACTCCCTCTTTTCTTTGTATTTCTTCCAAACTAAAAATAGTAACTTACCTACAATCACTGAATGTAATATTTTGTATTTGGCCTGGACAATTAGGATATGTGTGACTTAAGTAGAAAAGTGAGAATTTATGAAAATGAAGGAAAACTTCATAAGCTTCTAAATAATCATGGATTTTTCTAATCACATCCTTCATTAAAAATCCAGCAAAGAACTCATTGCATGTCATTTCACTTTAGCTTTAACTATAATTTGTTTTTAATAACTGTGATTTTGGTAAGTTTTTGAACAGATTTTATTCCATATTTACGGCCTTAAACTGCTTTACTTCAGCAAAAGGCCTTTTTTTGGGGGGGGGAAATGTGAATATTTAATGAAAATTTATAAATTTGCTTTGTTAAAATCCATAAATATCAGGTTTTATAGAGTTAAATTTAAAACATGAACATTTTCATTCTAGTTTCTAGCCTGAAGTTCTGCAGTAAAACCAGAGAAACCGTAAAGCTCAGTGAGGTTTGCTCTCCATCGCCATTCTTGCGGTTCTCGCTGACAGCTTCCATCAGAGGAAAGAGCTCTCGCTCTCTCAGTCAGACTCACTCAGGTGCGTCTCACTCCTCCCCTCTGAGCAGACGCTGCTTTTCAACTACTCCGCCCGGCTTCCAGCCTGTCCTGACCGTTCAGCCTGCTGGTTTTTCCTGCTCCTCTGAGAGGGCTGACCCAGTCTGGACATCAGTTGTCGACTGCTTTAACTGCATTTCACGCAGAAGCCTCTTCCCCTCACTGCCAGGCAGGGCGGGATGGCGTCTGAGTGTTTGGAGGCTGTTCTGTCTTTCATGCCTCTTATTCCCCTGCTTCCTCTTGAGCCCTCCAGCCTTCAGCTCTTCAGTGGCTTCTTAAAGGAGTGTGTTGCCTTTTCGCTCTCAGATATGACTACATCCTGATTATATATTTCGCCTCTTTCCGAGTCAGCGCCGGCTTTCGGGCCGTGTCAAGAGCCTATATTTTGCACAGCCACAGCTCTTTTTGCCGCACCTTCTTCAGACTGGTTCGCCTTTCAGATATTTCTCTGGATGGCTTCTGCAGCTTTCCTCCCTTTCCGCTGCACCTCTGATCCTTCTGCCTTGATTTGAGCGTATGACTTGTGCCCCATCATTCTGCATCTGAAGACGGAGAGCCAACTACTCTATTATTCCTCATTGAAGCCTTCAAGTCTCAGTGCCAGAAACCAATTCTGTCCACTTGTGGGAATCTACTAATCCATGGAAGCAGCATAAGCAGATATTTACTGAAAGCCAAACTTCCCAGTGAGATACACTCTGTTCCCCACTTTCTTCTGGTATTAGCCGTTCACTTCATGAATAAAGGATGAGATCCGTGTGTGGCAAAATGTCATGGCATTTGGGCTATATTCTCTCATGCGTGTGTGTGTGTGTGTGTGTGTTTGGGTGCGTACTTTCTGATACTGTGTTCACACCAGATGCCTGAATAAACAAAGGGAATCTGAGTCAAAAGCAGAAATACCAGGGGTGCCGTATGTGAAAATACCACTTTTACACACACACATGCACACACACACACACACACACAAATCCAAAGAGAATTCCACTTCAAATATCAGATTGCCCGGCGATTTCAAACATGGTAAATATCTCACGTCTCATATTCTAAGTCAGTTCTGCTGAAAAACCGAGCATGAATTTCAAATGGCTTCCACAGCCCAAAATACAGTAGAAAATCCTGGTAGGGGTCAAAGATATATGGGAATGATGAAAGTATAAAGAAAGTGTAGAAGCTTAAATATGCATTAAATACACACTCCCGAACCCCCTACTGCTATTTCAGCAAGACTTTGGATGAATTTCTCTCCAGTTCTGACTGTTTCGTGTCCTAAACAGTTGAAATCGCAGATATAAATAAACCAAGCACTGACGAACGAAACTTCACATTTGAAAACACGAGTGAAATTGGGGTTGATAGAATAATCGGATGTTTTTATTCATCGTTTTCACATCTGAATGACAAAAATCTCGCAGCACACCTGAGAGCACTCGAAGCCTCGCCCGGGGTCGAGCCTCGCTGCTCAGCGGTTCTTCCAGCCTCTCAGATATTCAGAGCATGAAAGTGGGGATTTCAAAAGGCCAAACTCAAATGGGATCTAAAATATGTTGCAAAAGGCCTTGTTATAACCACCGGTCAGGTAACAGGAGTTTCAATCAGAGCAGACGATCAGAGACAGTGATCATTATGGGGAGTAGGAAGCGTTGGACTTTTTTTTTTTTTTTTTCGGTGACTGGCCAGTGTAGATAATGAGCTCCTTTGCTTTGATGTGTGTGTGTGTGTGTGTGTGAGTGAGAGAGAGAGAGATATTGTTAGTTCATCCCTGTGGTGAAGAGTATTTCTACGCTTCGTCCCTCATATTTGCTAATTACTCAGAAGAGTGCAGTCCGTCAGTCAGTTGCCGACTCGGTGTCAGCGTTCGGCTCATTTGCTCTGATTGTGACGAGGAGATCGAGCCCTGTGTCATTTGAAACGCAAACCAACCATCTTCTGCTCTTTAGACTCAAATGACACTTTTACTTTTGACGTCCAATTATCTCTCATGCCTCATCGCTTATTTCCCACCCTAAAATAATAGAAATGCTCATTTGTAAAGTTAGTGAATGACATGCAGGCATGAATTCTATTTGATTTGCCTTGTTGGACTCATTTAGCATGTTTTTCTTCCCTCTTCAATCTATTCTTTTAACCACCTTTTTTTCTGTTTCTCCTTGTGACACACTGTAATATTAGTTCTGATTCTGTGCTGCATGCAG